>NC_048223.1:12139343-12139472 GCF_002007445.2 Ailuropoda melanoleuca | reverse complement strand
GGATTTCAAGCTGTACTACAAAGCTGTGATCACAAAGACAGCATGGTACTGGCACAAAAACAGACCCATAGACCAAAGGAACAGAATAGAGAACCCACAAATGGACCCTCAGCTCTTTGGGCAACTAAT
>NC_048223.1:11958715-12138421 GCF_002007445.2 Ailuropoda melanoleuca | reverse complement strand
GGGGGGGATGGGATAGGCTGGTGATGGGTATTAAGGAGGGCACGTATTGCATGGTACACAGGGTGTTATACACAAGTAATGAATCATTGAACTTTACATCAAAAACTAGGGATGTAGTATATGGTGACTAAAATAATAAAAAAATATTATTAAAAAAAAAGAAAAAGCATTTGATAAAATGTAACACCCATTCTTGATAAAAACTCTCAGTAAACTAAAAGGAGATTTTTCTCAATGATAAAGACCATCTACAAAAAAAATGTACAACAAACATACGTAATGGTGAAAACTTGAAGATATCCCACTAAATCACGCAAGAATGTCCCTGTTCACCACTTTTTTTCAACACTGTACTGGAAATTTTAGTTAATTCAACAAGGCAAAAAAGGAAATAAAAATTATAGTTTGGGAAGGAAGAAATCACTGTCATTGTTTGTAGATGACATGGTTATCTATGTAGAAAATCCTAAAGAACTGACAGGAAAATCTCTTCTGGGACGAACACGCAATTGTAGCAAGTTTGTAGGGCAAAAAATTACAAGTGGAATTTGAAATTAAAAATAATGCCACTTATATTTGCACCCCCAAAAATGAACTAAGGTGTAAATAACAAAAAATATGTAAGATCTATATATGAGGAAAACTGCAAAACTCTCATGACGAATGAAATGAAAGAACTAAATACATGGAGACATATTCCATGTTCATGCCTACAAAGAGAGTATTAAGTCAGTTCTTTCTGACCTGATCTATATTCAATGCAATTCCAACCAAGATCTCAAGTTATTTTGTGGATAATGACAAGTGGATTCTAAGGTTTACATGGAGAGGCAAAAGTACCAGAATAGCCAATACAAAACTGAAGGAGAACAACAAAGTTGGAGGACTGACACTATCCAACTAGAAAACTTACTATAAAGCTACAGAATAATCATTTTGCAATATATATGTATATCAAATCATCACACTGTACATCTTAAACACTTACACAATGCTATATGTCAAATTTATCTCAGTAAGGCTGGAAAAATAAAGAAAAATCTATGGTAATTAAGACAGTGTGGTACATGCAAATGATTAGACACAGAGATCAATGGAACAGAAAAGAGAGCCCAGAAATAGACCCACATAAATATAGTCAACTGATCTTTGACAAAGGAGCAAAGGCAATAAAATGGAGCAAAAAGGCAGTCTCTTCAATAAGTGGTGCTGGAACAACTGGATGTCCATAAGTAAATAAATTAGTCTAGATACAAGCCTTATATCTTTCACAAAAATCAACTCAAAATGGATTATAAACCTAAATGTAAAATGTACAACTTAAAACTCCTAGAAAATAATATAGAAGAAAACCTAGATAACCCAGGGTATGGCAATGACTTTTTAGACACAACACCAAAGGCAAGGTCCCTGGAATAATAATTGTTGTGGTGGAGTTCATTAAAATTAAAAACTTCTGTTCTGTGAAAGATACTGTCTAGAGAATGAGAAGACAACCACAGACTGGGAGAAAATATTTGCAAAATACACATCTCATAAAGGAACTCTTAAAACTCAACAGTAAGAAAACAAACAACCTGATTAAAAAATGGGCGTCAGATCTGAACAGACACCTCACCAAAGAAAATATGCAGATGAGCATGAAAAGATGCTCCACATCATATGTCATCAGGGAAATGCAAATTAAAATGAGATACCATTATGCACCTATTAGAATGGCCAAAATCCAGAACACTGAAACACCAAACCCTAGTGAGGATACAGAACAACAGAAACTCTCACACATTGCTGGTGGGAACAGAAAATGGTATAGCAACATTGGAAGACAGACAGTTTCTTTCTTTCTTTTTTTTCCCCCGAATATTGTTTTATTTTTATTTTTTTAATATTTTTTTATTATGTTAGTCACCATACAGTACATCCCTGGTTTCTGATGTAAAGCTCGATGATTCATTGTTTGCGTATAACACCCAGTGCACCACGTAATACGTGCCCTCCTTACTACCCATCACCAGTCTATCCCATTCCCCCACCCCCCTCCCCTCTGAAGCCCTCAGTTTGTTTCTCAAGAGTCCATAGACTCTCATGCTTCATTCCCCCTTCTGATTACCCCCCCTTTCTTTATCCTTTTCTTCCCCTACCGATCTTCCGAGTTCTTATGTTCCATAGATGAGAGAAATTATAATTGTTTTTCTCTGCTTGACGTATTTCGTTTAGCATTATCTCCTCCAGTGCCGTCCATGTTGCAGCAAATGTTAAGAACTCGTTCCTTCTGAGAGCTGAGTAATATTCCATTGTATATATGGACCACGACTTCTTAATCCAGTCATCTGTTGAAGGGCATCTCGGTTCCTTCCACGTTAGCTATTGTGTACAATGCTGCTATGAACATTGGGGTGCATATGGCCCTTCTCTTCACCACGTCTGTATCTTTGGGGTAAATATCCAGTAGTGCAATGGCTGGGTCATAGGGTAGCTCAATTTTTAACTTTTTAAGGGACCTCCACACTGTTTTCCAGAGTGGCTGTACCAACTTGCATTCCCACCAACAATGTAGGAGGGATCTCCTTTATCCACATCCTCGCCAGCAATTGTTGTTTCTTGCCTCATCAATTTTTGCCATTCCAACTGGCGTAAGGTATGGTATCTCAGTGTGGTTTTGAATTTCCCTGATGGCTAATGATTTTGAACATTTTTTCATGTGTCTGTTAGCCATTTGTATGTCTTCATTGGAAAAGTGTCTGTTCCTATCTTCTGCCCATTTTATGATTTATTTGTTTCTCACGTATTGAGTTTGAGAAGTTCTTTATAGATCTTGGATACCAGTCTTTTATCTGTAGCATCATTTGCAAATATATCCTCCCATTCCGTGGGCTGTCTCTTAGTTTTTTTGACTGTTTCCTTGGCTGTGCAGAAGCTCTTTATCCTGATAAAGTCCCATAAGTTCATTTTATCTTTTATTTCTCTTGCCTTTGGAGATGTGTCGTGAAAAAGGTTGCTCTGGCCGATGTCATAGAAGTTGTTGCCTATGTTCTCCTCTAGAATTTTGATGGATTCCTGTCTCACATTGAGGTCTTTCATCCATTTGGAGTTTATTTTTGTGTATGGTGTGAGAGAGTGGTCAAGTTTCATTCTTTTGCATGTAGCTGTCCAATTTTCCCAGCACCATTTATTGAAGAGACTCTTTTTTTCCACCGGATGTTTTTTCCTGCCTTATCAAAGATCAGTTGGCCAAAGAGCCGAGGGTCATTTCCTGGTTCTCTATTCTGTTCCGTTGGTCTATGTGCNAGAATTTTGATGGATTCCTGTCTCACATTGAGGTCTTTCATCCATTTGGAGTTTATTTTTGTGTATGGTGTGAGAGAGTGGTCAAGTTTCATTCTTTTGCATGTAGCTGTCCAATTTTCCCAGCACCATTTATTGAAGAGACTGTCTTTTTTCCACCGGATGTTTTTTCCTGCTTTATCAAAGATTAGTTGCCCAAAGAGCCGAGGGTCCATTTCTGGGTTCTCTATTCTGTTCCATTGGTCGATGTGTCTGTTTTTGTGCCAGTACCATGCTGTCTTTGTGATCACAGCTTTGTAGTACAGCTCGAAATCCGGCATTGTGATGCCCCCAGCTTTGTTTTTCCTTTTCAACAGTTCCTTGGCGATTCGGGGCCTCTTCTGGTTCCATAGAAATTTAAGGACTATTTGTTCCAGTTCTTTGAAAAATGTCCNTTCCATACAAATTTAAGGACTATTTGTTCCAGTTCTTTGAAAAATGTCCTCGGTATTTTGATCGGGATAGCATTGAAAGTGTAGATTGCTCTGGGTAGTATGGACATTTTAACTATGTTAATTCTTCCAATCCATGAGCATGGAATATTTTTCCATCTTTTTATGTCTTCCTCAATGTCTTTCAAGAGTGATTTAGAGTTTCTAGAATATAGATCCTTTACGTCTCTGGTTAAGTTAATTCCAATGCAACGTATGGTTTTTGGTAGNGTTAAGTTAATTCCAAGGTAACGTATGGTTTTTGGTGCTATTGTAAATGGGATGGATTCCCTAATTTCTCTTTCTTCAGTCTCGTTATTCGTGTATAGAAATGCAACTGATTTCTGAGCATTGATTTTTGTATCCCGCCACATTACTGAATTGCTCTATTAACTTCTAATAGTTTGGCGGTGGATTCTTTTGGGTTTTCCATATAGAGTATCATGTCATCTGCGAAGAGAGACATTCTGACTTCTTTGCCGATCTGGATACCTTTTATCCCTTTTTGTTGTCTGATTGCTGTTGCAAGGACTGCTACNGGATGGATTCCCTAATTTCTCTTTCTTCAGTCTCGTTATTCGTGTATAGAAATGCAACTGATTTCTGGGCATTGATTTTGTATCCTGCCACCTTACTGAATTGTTCTATAACTTCTAATAGTTTGGGAGTGGATTCCTTTGGGTTTTCCATATAGAGTATCATGTCATCTGCAAAGAGAGACAGTTTGACTTCTTCTTTGCCGATTTGGATACCTTTGATCCCTTTTTGTCTTCTGATTGCTGTTGCAAGGACTTCTAGTACTATGTTGAATAATAGTGGCGAGAGTGGGCATCCTTGTCGTGTTCTTGATCTTAAGGGAAAGGCTTCCAGCTTTTCCCCATTGAGAATGATATTTGTTGTAGGCTTTTCACAGATGGTTTTTATGAAATTGAGGAATGTACCCTCTATCCCTCCACTCTGAAGGGTTTTAATCAGGAAAGGATGCTGTATTTTGTCAAATGCTTTTTCTGCATCAATTGAGAGGATCATATGGTTCTTGAGTCTTTTCTTGTTGATATGATGTATCACATTGATTGATTTGCGAGTGTTGAACCATGCTTGCATCCCAGGTATGAATCCCACTTGGTCATGATGGATAATCCTTTTAATGTACTGTTGGATTCTATTAGCCAGGATCTTGTTGAGGATTTTGGCGTCCATATTCATTAAGGAAATCAGTCTGTAATTCTCCTTTTTGAGGGGGTCTTTGCCTGGTTTGGGGATCAAGGTAATATTAGCCTCATAGAATGAGTTTGGTAGCTTTCCTTCTGTTTCTATTTTTTGAAATAGCTTTAGGAGAATAGGTATTATTTCTTCTTTGAATGTTTGGTAGAATTCCCCAGGAAAACCGTCTGGGCCTGGAGTTTTATTATTTGGAAGGTTGTTTATCACTGACTCAATTTCTTCATAGTTAATTGGCCTATTTAAAAAATCAATTTCTTCCTGTTTCAGTCTTGGTAGTTTATAGGTTTCCAGAAAGGCCTCCATCTCTTCCAGACGGATTAATTTATTGGCATAAAGCTGTTGATCNTTCATTAGAGAAATCGGTCTGTAATTCTCCTTTTTGAGGGGGTCTTTGCCTGGTTTGGGGATCAAGGTAATATTAGCCTCATAGAATGAGTTTGGTAGCTTTCCTTCTGTTTCTATTTTTTGAAATAGCTTTAGGAGAATAGGTATTATTTCTTCTTTGAATGTTTGGTAGAATTCCCCAGGAAAACCGTCTGGGCCTGGAGTTTTATTATTTGGAAGGTTGTTTATCACTGACTCAATTTCTTCATAGTTAATTGGCCTATTTAAGAAATCTATTTCTTCCTGTTTCAGTCTTGGTAGTTTATAGGTTTCCAGGAAGGCCTCCATCTCTTCCAGATTGTTTAGTTTTTTGGCATATAGCTGTTGATAAAAGTTTCTAATAATCCTTCCAATTTCATTGGTGTTGGTTGTAACCTCTCCTTTTTCATTCATAATTTTATTAATTTGGGTCCTTTCTCTATTCTTTTGGACGGGTCTTGCCAGCCAGTCTGTCAATTTTATTGATTCTCCTAAAGAACCAGCTTCTAGTCTGTTGATCTGCTCTACTGTACTCCTGGTTTCTAATTCATTGATTTCTGCTCTAATCTTGGTCAACTGCTTCCTCATGAGCGGATTAGGCCTGTCCCTCTGTTGCTGTTCCAGTTTCTTGAGGTGAGAATATAGAAACTGCATTTTAGATTTTTCTATTCTTTTGAGTGAGGCTTGGATGGCTATGTATTTCCCCCTTAGGACTGCCTTTGCAGTATCCCATAGGTTTTGGACCGTTGTGTATTCATTCTCGTNTTTTTTATTTCCTGGTTTATTGAGTCATTCCTGAGCAGGATGGTTCTTAGTCTCCAAGTGTTTGAGTTTCTTCCAAGTCTTTCCTTGTGGTTGAGTTCNTTAGATTTTTCTATTCTTTTGAGTGAGGCTTGGATGGCTATGTGTTTTCCCCTTAGGACTGCCTTTGCAGTATCCCATAGGTTTTGGACCGTTGTGTTTTCATTCTCGTTGGTCTCCATAAATTGTTTAAATTGATTTTTTATTTCCTGGTTTATTGAGTCATTCCTGAGCAGGATGGTTCTTAGTCTCCAAGTGTTTGAGTTTCTTCCAAGTCTTTCCTTGTGGTTGAGTTCCAATTTCAGAGCGCTGTGGTCTGAGAATATGCAGGGGATAATTTCAGTCTTTTGGTATCGGTTGAGACCTGTTTTGTGACCCAGAACATGGTCTATTCTTGAGAATATTCCATGGGCATTAGAATAGAATGAGTATTCTTTGGTTCTGGGCTGCAGTGTTCTATATATATCTATGAGGTTCAACCAGTCGAGTATGGCATTGAAAGCTCTTGTTTCTTTACTGATTTCTTGCTTAGGTGATCTGTCTATGCTGATAGTGAAGTGTTGAGGTCTCCTACTATTAGTGTATTTTTATCTATATGTCTCTTTATTGTGGTTAAGAGTTGGCTTGTGTATATTGCTGCTCCCCTGGTGGGGGCATATATATTTATAATTGTCATATCCACTTGTTTGATACATCCTTTAAGAATAATATGGTGCCCTTCTGTGTCTCTAACTATAGTCTTTAATTTAAAATCCAATCTGTCTAATATGAGAATTGCTAGCCCAGCTTTCTTTCGAGGTCCATTGGTGTGAAAGATGGTATTCCATCCTTTACTTTCAGTCTGAATGTATCTTTAGGTCCAAAATGAGTCTCTTGTAGACAGCAAATGGATGGGTCATGTCTTTTTATCCAATCTGCAACCCTGTGGCGTTTTATGGGAGCTTTTAGGCTATTTACATTGAGACTGATTATTAAGAGATATGATTTTAATGATGCCAAGTTGCTTATAAAGTCTCTGTTTTTATAGATTGTGACTTTCTGTTCTGTATCACTCTTGGGCCCTTTTTACTTTGACAGAACCCCGCCTTAATATCTCCTGTAGGGCTGGTTTCGTGGTTACGAAATTGGTCAATGGCGATTCTGGAAGGTCTTTATTTCTCCATCAATTCTGAATGACAGCCTTGCTGGATAAAGGATCCTTGGCTGCATGTTTTTCTCTAAGAGCTTTAAAAATGTCCCCCCCCAACCCCTTCTCTCATTCCAGGTCTGTGTAGAGAGGTCTGACGTAATTCTGATACCTTTGCCTTGGTACGTGAAAAATTTCTTTGCCCTGTCCGCTTTCAATACTGTATCCTTGGATCTAATATTTGCAAATTGCACTATGACGTGACTTTGTGTAGGTTTGTCGTTGCTGAGTTTGGGAGGGAGGACCTCTCTGCCTCTTGGACACAAATGTTTGTTTCCCTTGCTGGATTAGGGAAGTTTTCAGCTACAATTTGTTCAAATATCTCTTCTAGACCTCTGTTTTTCTCCACCTTCTCGGGGATGCCGATGATTCTGACATTGGAACGCTTCATTGAGTCAGTAATCTCCCGTAACCTACATTCCTCAGCGTGGATTTTTTTGAGTCCAGATTCTATTTTAGCTTTTTCTTCTACTAACCCATCCTCCAATTTGCTGATACGTTCTTCTGCCTCATTCACCCTGGCAGTCAGAGCCTCTAGTTTTGAATGCATTTGGCTCATAGAATTGTTAATTTCTGCCAGATTCGCTCTCATTTCCACCCTGAGAGATTCTATATTCTCATTAACATTTTTGTTAATACTTTTTTCAAGTCTACACATCATGTTGACCATTGTTACTCTGAATTCCATTTCTGGTAATTTGGTTATATCCATATCCATTAGTTCTGTGGCAGAGGCCACAGACTCATTGTCTTTTCTTTGCTGGGGGGATTTCTCCTTCTCGTCATTCTGATGAGGAGAGGTTGTGGGGTTGTCCAGAGCCCAAATTATTGACCGGGACCCAGGCCGTGCGCCCTTGTTTTATAGGGATCTTAGGGATGTGGGCTTCTTGATTTTTCAGGCTGCCTTCTGAGGGAGGGGCCTGCCGAGCCGATACTCAGGCAACCCTGTTTGGGTAGAGTCTCCGTGTCCCCTGTGAGAGGGGATGGGGATGGGCACACTGTGAGCCGGTATTTCCAGGCTTTTGTTCTCTGGCAGCTTTCCCTGGCGGTTTGCTGTGCCTCTTCAGGGAGTCAGAGCAGCAGTGGCTGATCTCAGCCTCTGTCTCAGAACAGAGGGATCACGGACCGTTCTCCACTGATGTTCTGGCCACTTTAACTGTGTTTCTGTTGGTGCTGCTCAATCCTGCAGCGTCCTGGGATGTGTGCCCCACACCCAGAGTCCCAGCCCTCACTTCCAGGGCCCGCGCGTCTCTGTCCTTTGTGTTTCTAACACCGCCAGCTGCCAGCCGCCCCCGCGCGCTCCCAGAGCTCCCGGTCTCAGTCTGGTTCCAGTGACCACACCGGAGCTCTGTTTCAGTCTGGAGACGCACGTTCCCCGGCTCATGGTCTCAGTCTGCTCTCTCGTGGGTGCCGGTCCGCGAGTCCGCCCGCTCCCCCGTGCCAACAGTTTCTTAAAAACTAAACATACTCTTACCATGTGATCCAGCAATCAAACTCCTTAGTATTTACCCAAAAGACTTGACAAATTAAGTCCTCACAATTACTTATACAGGATGCTTATAGCACTTTTATTCATAACTGCCAAAACTAGGAAGCAACCAAGATGTCCTTCAGTAGGTGAATGGCTAAATCAATTGTGGTATTTCTATACAGTGGAATATTACTCAACACGAAAAAGAAATGAGCTATCACGCAATGAAAAGACAGAGAGGAACTTTAAATGCATATTACTAAATGAAAGAAGATTACCTGAAAAGGCTCTACACCCTATGATTCCAACTATGTAATTCTGGAAAAGGCAAAACTATAGAAACACTGAAATGATCAGTGGTGGTTAGGGATTGGGGGAGGAGAGGAAGGATGAACAGGCAGAACACAGGATTTTTAGGGAAGTGAAAAAACATATGATACCATAATGATAGTGCATGTCATACATTTGTCTAAACCCACAGAATGTACAACATCAAGAGTGAACTATAATGTAACTTTGGTGATTATAATATGTCAAGGTAGGTTCATCAATTGTAACAACTGAATCACTTTGGTGGTAGATGTTGATAATGGGGAGATTGCATGTACAAGGGCAGGGGGATATATGGGAATTCTCTGTACCTTCCCCTCAATTTTGCTGTGAACCAAAACTTCTCTAAAAATTAAGCTAAATCAAATAAAATCAAAATGAACTAAAACCAAATCACATACTTCCCTGTTAGTCTGGCAGACTGCACATACCCGAGGCTGCCCTTCTCAGGAGCAATCAGAGAGGGAACTTCCAAGCTCCTAGTCCTCTGGCTGACCGTGCCCCCTGAACTGTGATAGCAGCCTTAAAGCCACACACACATCAAATAGTAATCAGTAAAAATCTAAATGGCCAAGGAGGTGTAAGCACAATCTTTGATTTATGAGTC
Source organism: Ailuropoda melanoleuca (assembly GCF_002007445.2). Taxonomy (NCBI): domain Eukaryota; kingdom Metazoa; phylum Chordata; class Mammalia; order Carnivora; family Ursidae; genus Ailuropoda; species Ailuropoda melanoleuca. The sequence continues at coordinate 12,128,684 of NC_048223.1, read as the reverse complement.
TAATGCTAATATAGGGGTGACCTAGGTATTCAGGGCAAATGATAAAAAAACAAGGAAAAAAAAAATCTGTATAGGCACAGCAGAGGCTGCACATTGCAAGAGAAACAGACTTCAGTTGGTTCATCCAAGCCTCTAACCAAATGACGAAGCAAACAACGTCAGTGTCTACGGGTGCAGTAAATCAGTATCAAGAGTAGTTATTTCACAATGTATCATATATGCAACACTATTATCTAAACTGTTCCGTTTCAACAAAAAAATTATGAGACATGCAAAGAAATAGGGAAATGTGACCTACATATAGCAGTAAAAAAGTGAGCAATAAAAACAGTGGCCCATAAAGATTGTGAAGCTATTATTTAAAAATATTTAAAGAACTAAAAAAACCCCATATATAAGGAATGAAAAATATGATGTCACTACCTCATTAAATAGAGAATATGAATAAAAAAGAAATGATGGGGGGTGCCTGGGTGGCTTAGTCAATTGAGCCTCTGACTCTTGGTTTCGGCTCAGGTTGTGATGTCAGGGTCCTGAGATTGAACCCCTTGCTGGGGGTGGGTGGGTCTGTGCTTAGCAGGGAGTCTTGGGATTCTCTTTCTCCCTCTCCTTCTGTCCCTCTCCACCCCCTGTACTTTCTTTCTCTCAAATAAATAAATACATCTAAAAAAAAAAATGATGAAAAAGAACCAATGGAAATTCTGCAGTTGAAAAGTACAATAAAAAATTAAAAATTCTCCATAGGGGCTCAAAAGATTTGAGCTGGGAGAATAAATAATTACTAATCTTGAAAATATATCAGAGATGATGCATTCTGAAGAGGAGAGAAAAAAAGAATAAAGAAAAATGAACAGAGCCTCACAAAAATGTGGGATATCATTACGTGTACTGATAGGTGTAATGGGAGTATCAGGAAAAGAAGGAGTAAACATAAACTGAAAGAAATAATGGCTAATTACTTCCAAATTTGACAAAAAACATTAATCTACACATTCTCAAGGCTCAACAAAGTCCAAGCAAATAAATGCAGAAAGACCCATACCCAGATGCATCACAAATTTTAGCTAAAAGCCAAAGACAGAAAAAAATCTTGAAAGAAGAGAAAGTAACTCATTACATACAAGGGAGTTCCATTAAGTTTAAACTCCAATGACTTATTAGATGCAATGGAGGTGCAGGCAGTGGGATAACACAGTCAATGTACTGAAAGTAACACACTATCAAACAAGAATGTTATATCTAGCAAAACTATATTCCAAAGCTAAAGACAAAATAAAGACACTCCCAGATGGAATAAACACAGAATTTGTTGCTGACTGACCTGCCTTATGAGAAATAATAAAAGATGTTCTTCAGGCTGAAAGCAAATGATGCGAGAGAATAATCTACACATGAAAAACAAAGACAGCTGAAAGGTGATTACTAGGTAGTGAGAAAGGACAATATAATTGCATATTTACTTTATTCTTTTCACCAATTTAAACAGCAATTGTATAAAACAATATGTATTACTGTACTGTTGAGTCAATAACATAGAAATGTAATATATTTGATAATAAACACAAAAGAAGTAGGTGGGAGCAAAGATGTATTAGCGTAAGGAAATGATGCCAGATGGTATTTCAGATCCACAGGAAGAAATGAAGAAAACCAGAAATGGTAAATAAGAAGATTATTAAGACAAACTCTATAACAAATGTATACTAGGCTCTATTTCTTTTCTAAGTGTATTTGAAAGACATATAATTATATCAAGTAATAATTATAATAATGTATTGTTGGGCTGTAACATATTTAGATGCAGTATGTGTAACAATAATGGCACCAAAGGGGGAGAATAGAAATGGAGCTATATAGGAGTAAAATTTTCATATTTCCTTAGAATAAATTTGAAGAAATTTTGGTAAAATGCATATTTTAAGGCCTGGAAAAAAACACTAAGGAAATAACTAAAAAAGTATAATTAAGTATTTTTGAAGAAAGTAAAATGTTACACTAGAAAACACCCACTTCATAAAGCTTTATTGCTTTATTGGAGGAAAAAACAAAGATCTATAAAAAACAAACAGTATAATGGCAGAAACTGGATTAAAATAAACAAAAAAACATGATCCAACTACATGCTATCTGTAAGAAACACACTTTAGATTCAACGATAGAAAGGTGGAAAGTTAAAGGATAGAAAAATGGTATACCATGCAAACAATAACTAAAATACAGCTGGAATAGTTACATTACTATCAGACAAAATAGATTTTAAGACAAAAGTTACTAGAGACAGAGAAGGACATTTTTATAATGATATCTAAGAGTGAGGAAGACATAACAATTATAAACATGTATACCTAACAACAGAGCTAGCTCCAAAATATGTGAAGCAAAAAGTGAGAGAACTGAGAGGAAAAATAACAATTCAATAATAGTTAGGGAGACTCCAATACCCCACTTCCAATAATGCATAGAACAACTAGACAAAATATCAACAAAGAAATAGAAGACTTGAACAACACTATTAAAAAAAACCCTACAAGCCACGCAACCTAATAGCAATCTCAACACCACTCAACACCAGCAGCATAATGCATATTCTCCTCAGGTATACATGGAACATTCTCCAGAATATACCATATGTTGGTCTGCAAAACAAGCCTCAATAAATTTGAAAGGATTGAAATTATACAAAGTATGTTCTCTAACCACAACGGAATGAAATTAAAAATCAATAATGGAAGTAAAATTTAGAAATTCACAAGTATGTGGAAATTAAACAAAATACTCCTTAATAACCTAAAGATAAAAGAACATATCACAAGTGCAATGAAAAAAAATACTTTGAGATGAATGAAAACAAAAATGCAAGCTACCAGAATGTATGAGATGCAGCTAAAGTAACGCTCCGAGGAAAATGTATAACGGTAAATGCCTATAATAAAGCTTTCAAACCACCCTACCCCCACAAATACCCACCACTCATTCTCTATCATATTATTCTATTTCAGTGCCTGAGACTCTTGTTCCTATGTTTATATTGTGTCTCCCTGCACTAAAACAAAAGCTTTCAGGGGGCAGAAACTTTGTATTGTTCACTGCCTGGCCATACTAGAACAACAGCTATAGAACATTACCTGACCAGATTATGGGCTTAATATAATATTCTTTGACCAGGACACCTGGGTGGCTCAGTCGATTAAGTGTCTGCCTTCGGCTCAGGGTCCCACATCAGGCTCCTTGTTCAGCAGGGAGCCTACTTCTCCCTCTGCCTGCCACTCCCCCGGCTTGTGCTCTCTCTCTCTCTCTCTCTCTGACAAATAAATAAAATCTTTTAAAAAATAAATATTTTTCTGACCAACATAAAGTCAACATCTTTCCTTAGAATTACCACTCACATATGTAAAATTTTTAACTGTCTCTCCAAATTTCTGTTCATTTAGCCTATTATTACAACTGACACACCTTCCTACCAATTTATAAAATTCAGGATCCCGTCACATTTTTTTATGAAAATTGCATATATTATTTCTTTAAACTGTTGAAAAAGAAATCACTCATCTTGAATCAAGTCAAATAAAAAATGCAATTCACCTTTGAACATGGGTTTGAATTGTGCAGGTTGACTTATATGTGGATTTCTTTTCCTTTTAAAGATTTATTTATGTATTTATTTGTCAGAGAGAGAGCACAAGCAGGGGGAATGGCAGGCAGAGGGAGAAGCAGGCTCCCCACTGAGCAAGGAGCCTCATATGGGATTCGATCCCAGGACCCTGGGATCATGACCTGAACCGAAGGCAGATGCTTAACTGACTGAGCCACCCAGGCATCCCTGGATTCCTTTCAATAAATACATCACAGTACGGTAAATACATTTTTTCAAAGTCATAAGGAAATGACTTTCTTAACATTTTCTTTTCTCTAGCTTACTTTATTGTAAGAACATAGCATATAATACATGTAACATATGAAATACGTTAATTGCCTGTTATCAGTAAGGCTTCCAGTCAATAATAGGCTACTAATAGTTAAGCTTTTTGGGGGTCAAAACTTATATGCAGTACAGCATAGAGGATATAGTCAGTAATACTGTAAAGATGTTGTATGTGACAGATAGTTACTATACTTATCATGGTGAGCACTGAGCAATGTATAGAATTGTCGAGTCACTGTTGTACACCTGAAACTAATGTAACACTGTATGTCAACTATACTTCAATAAAAATTAAAAAAAGAAAAAAAAATAAAGTCTGAAATTTAAAATCTAATGAATACCCTTTTCATTTATTTTAAATTAAAAAAAAGTTATACACAATTTCCACTGTGAGGGGGTCGATGCCCCAACCTGTGTTGTTCAAGGGTCACCTGTAAAACTAAAATTAATTAGTATAAAAGGAAAAAAGAATGGGTTACACAATGGCTAAGCCAATGTCCCTACTTCTTTGAATTGTAGAATAAGAAATCATTTCTCACTTACCTAATTTAATTCCAGAGTACTAAAAGCAAGCAGGGAAAGAACAACTATGTAAATGCTTGAAAGAAAACTAAAGTTCCTTAAACAAACTATCAGAGCTTATGTTAACAACAGTAATTATAGCTAAATGATTAACATTTTCTAAAAAATAAAACATTTAAAATTACAAGGGTATCATGATAAAAACAACTTACACAGTCTTTTTGTCCTGTCGAAGAAGTTTAGAAGAAAATTCACTTAGTACTTCCAGGAAAGCCAGATTAGGAGGTGGATATTCTTGTCCTTTCTGATTTTGGTATTTAAAGGCAAATTCTATGCCATCCCTGAAGCAAAAGAAAGTATCACCTTATTTTTCCAGATAAGGCGTATATATAGTTCTCTCAATGGGCTAGAATTTTAAAGTTGGGAAGACAGGATAATCATCACTGAACGTAGTAAAATCTGATAAATTTGAAGCGTAAAACAATATTAATTTATATTACCTATCTGCCTAATAATATTCTATTATTTACAGTATAAAACCTTAAGTTGTGAAACAAAGCTAAATTCCTATGTGTATCTTGTAGGGGTACTACAATACCCTGGAAAGATAACTAGATTGTTGGTTCTCAGAGTTGGTCATGGTATCAAGCAGCTGTGTGAGGTATTTAACATTTTCTGTCATTCAGTTTTCAGTCATGAAATAACGTAGACCAAATCAGCATTGCACAGTGTTTTTAAACCCATGTCTCCTATAACACCTTCTCACTGACAGACCAGACAAGAACATTTTGTTAAACTTTACTTGCTATACTTTACAAGTTGAAAAAACAGGTAGCTGAAGTGTTTTTCAAATTAAAAAGGCCCTTCTAGTTGAGACTCCCCAGACTACACAATTTCTAATGTTCTTATAACTTGAAAATTCAATCATCTGTCACTTTAAAAATGGGTCAAATAACAGTTATTTCAGTTAAATTCCAGTAAACCAGATTCTGTATAACAGAAAGTATTTATTCAGCTCACTCACTTGTGAAGTGTGGCAACTGCTTCTCGTGTCTTGATCTGATCCAGTCCGAATGTAAGGGCAAAGCGACGTGCCAATTCTTTAATGCCGCTGACATGGGCAGATGTCCTGTCTAGGTTGGGACCTTGCTCTTGAACAAGTTCATTAAACAACTGGTTGAAAGAAAAAAAAAGGAAAAAACCTACAGCTAAGAAATATTTATTTTATTTATTATTAGAATAGGTAATATAATTTAAAAATATTTAAAAGGCATTTGGTAAAATATGTATTTCCCTCCTTGCACTGAACTGTAGCCACATTGTTCCCCTTCTCCAAGTCATCTACTAATACTAATTTCTTGAGCTCATTTTCATGCTAGTTGTGTGATTAAATGCAGACAGGAATTCATTTCTTTTTAACAAAAAATAATATATTTTGGGCTGGGGAAAGGAAACATGTTTATAGAAATACATTTGTAGTCATAAACATCTATGTATTCTTTCTGTTGTTTTAATAGAGATGGCAATATATGAAATTGAGGGTTCGGAACTTTGATTTTTCATTTACTATATCTTAGACAATAACATTATGTAGAAGAAGACATTTGATATATGGGGTGATATTTCCCACCCAACAACAAAATATAGAAAAAAGTCCTTAAGCTGGATGGAGGGGTTTTATAAATTACACATACATTACATATATTGTGTCAAAATAACAACAACCAAATAAATCCTGAAGTACTAAAGAATATAAAAGGTATCATTCTACCACCAAAGTTAGAAACTTAAATTTATCTGTACACATCTGTCTTCCCTCCTGAGAGATGAATAGTCCAGGCTTTCATCTAAAGCCACTCCCTCCTTATATACTAGATCTCACTCCATTTTACCTATTCAGCAATTTTGCTCCTATGCTTACTGCTCCCATGTTTTGCTTCTATGCTGTCCCGCATCCTTAACTACTCCCTCTACTATATGCATGCATTTTAAAACCCCAAAATACAAAAAAACATAACTTCTTAACTCAATCTCCTATGCCAGTTATCAATACATTGTTTTGATTCTCTTTTTTGTCAAAGATCCTGAAAAGTACTGTTTACATTTGTTTTCTTCACTTCCTCAACCCCCATCTTTCAATTCACTCTTATACCATCCCACTGAAATAGCACTTCTATCACTTTTATTATGTTGTTCATCTTTTCAGTTTTCTTCAGCAACATATTGGCCTGAACTGCTTAGTGTCATGACTAGAAACAGCAGTTCTTCCAAACATTTCAAATGCATCCACAGGTAATTATTTATAAATTCTTAAACTTCAAAATGTTTCCAGAGATGGTTGTACACAATAGCCTTACACTTTAAATTTTACACTTAAAATGAATACAAAGAACGTATCTCTGTGCAAAATTCAAGGAATACAAAAATAAAAGTTCTTCCTCTTTCCCACTGAATATCATTCTTCTCTCCAAAGGTAATCAATGTTAAAGTTTCAAGGTTTTCTAGACCGGTTTAAAACGACACATTAATATACTACATATACAAACTTTTAACATAAATGATAACTATACTATGCAGTTTGTCCTGAAACTTGCTATTTTTCTTTTCGTTTTCAAGCTTTTATTTAAATTCCAGTTAATTAATGTATGCTGTAGTATTAGTTTTAGGTGTAGAATTTAGTGATTCATCACTTACATACAACACCCAGTGCTCATCACAAGTGCCCCCCTTAATACCCATCACCCATTTAGCCTATCCCCCTGTCATCGCCCCTCCAATAACCCTCAGTTTGTTCTCTACTGTTAAGCATCTGTTTTCTGGTTTGCCCTGCTTTTTTCCTTTTTTTCCCTGTATGTTCATCTGTTTTGTTTCTTAAATTCTGCATGAGAGAGAAATCATACGGTATGTCTTTCCCTGACTTATTTTGTTTAGCGTAATAGTCTCTAACTCTATCCACATCATTGCAAATGGTAAGATTTCATTCTTTTTTAAGCTGAGTAATATTCCATTGTGTGTGTGTGTGTGTGTGTGTGTGTGTGTGTGTGTGTGTAACGGCTGCTCCAGTTTGCATTCCCAACAGTGTAAGAGGGTTCCCTTTTCTCTGAAACGTGCTGTTTTTCACTTAATATTTTGTCTTAAAAATCTTTTAGCTATTTCAGAGTAACACACTTTAACCATTCCTCTGCTGATGGGACATTTAGACTATCTTCAATTTTTCAATATTACAGACTTGCTGTAATAAACATCTTTTACATACATATCTTTGTGTGTACCTGCATGTACCAATGTAGATACCTAGCAGCAAAAACAGTTGACTTTTTAAAAGGAATATCTATCTTCAATTTTGAAATATCCTGCAAAAATATATTTCAAGAAGGCAAAAGCAATTTCTTTCACAAGGGACCTTTTTATCCACATCTTATCAATCACTGGTATTAACCATCATTTAAATTCATGCTAATTTGCCCATCAGTGATAAATATGTTTCAATTTTTATTTCATGAATTATTAATGAAGTTATGCCTCTTTTCATATGGTTATTGGTTTTTAAGATTTACTCTTCTAGCTTTTCATATCTCTTATTCACTTTTCTATGAGATTTATCTTTGTTACTGATTTGTTATGTATGATTGAAAATATTTCCCTGAACCTGTCACTTGTTTGGAGTGTTGGTTGATGTATAAATGTATTTGAGTTTATATACAAATACCTACAGTCCCATACACCCCCTGAAATCTCTGTATTAATTCAGTAGGCATTTATTAGGGACTCTTATCTATATAACATATGTGATTTTTAAGAAAAAATATTTATTTATTTATTTGAGAGAGCAAGAGAGAAAGCATAAGCACGGGGAGGAAGAGGGAGAAGCAGACTCCCCGCCGAGTGGTGAGCCCGATGTGGGGCTCCATCCCAAGACCCTGGGATCATGACCTGAGCTGGAGGCAGCTGCTTAACCGGCTGAGCCACCTAGGCACCCCCATATGTGATTTATTTTCTTATTTGAATATTATTCTTGCCTTCTTCATTAAATATTTTTAAAACATATTTCTATATTTTTCTTTTTAAAAGATTACTTTTTAATGTCTGTTTGGCATTTCATCTGGTCCAACAGTGGAGCACTTTAGGACTTCATCTATTTGAAATGTGAACTATAAGATTATTTTCCAAAGAAAAGACATATAACACGTCTTTGTACCAGAAAGTATCCATAGTAATGTACTGATACAGTGACCTAGTTTAAATGAGGTAAGATATATCTAGTACATACTATGCACATAAAAGTGTTCAATAACCTTAATTCTACTCTTTATCTCTTTCAGATTTCTTACCTGCTGTAAACTGAGAATGAGGGTCTTGGCACATTGAATTTTATCAATCTGCCTGGTTTTACTCAGTGTTTCCTTAATAATATCACCATAGTCATTGTAATACTGTGAGAAAAAGAAAGAAAACAGCTTTAGAATTACTGAAATTTCATGAGACAAACAGTGGATTGGTAAAAGAAATGGAAAGGGGAGCTCAGGAGTGTTTAATTTCTTCATCTTAAACATAATGAGAGATAAAAGATATTGTCTAAAGTTAAAGGAATACACATTTGATATTTAAGATTATGAAATAACTAACGTTAACTGAAAAACTGGGAATTCTAGGAGGAGGGGAAGTGACACAGGTAAACAAAATTCCTTCTTCTTTGTAACATGGATTCAACAGATACCACTTAAAAGGTGACAAATCAAGAAAGAGAACTTTGGTAGAAACCTCGCAAAGAACTAAAACCAAAACAGTTAAAATTGCTTACTCCTGGGGAGTAGGCCTACATAAGGGGGAAGGGAAGATTAGGGTAACAGACTTTTCATTTAATATTTTTGTACTATGCCATTCCTTGCTCCCCCAACATGACTGTATTTTACTATGGTAATATAAAAAAATAAAAACATTGACATCTTCAATAGTGACTGAGAAAAATTTAATTTCTTTATAATTCAAGTTTTTTTGACATAGGATTTAAAGAATTTTCCTTGTGAGTAAATAATTAAGAAAAGCCTTATTTAAAATCACTGAATCTGGATGTTACTTCTAAGCTAATGCCTAAAAACCTACGACCTATGTGAAGAAGTGAGTATACTAGCTTTGCAATTGGATTTTCATAATTTTCAAAAGATGGGTATGCTTCCATGATGTGAGATGAAAAAGAGAGAAAGATATATTAATATACTAAAATGGTTCAACAGGGAAATCTCCAATAAATTCATATTTGTAACAGTCACATAGGGAACTGGGGCAAAAAGCCACATAACTAAGCATATGTAATAAAGAGTAGCAAATAACTATTAAAATACTCTCAAAAAAATTAAAGCTTACAATGAGCAGAGGTGCAAAAATTGCTAAGGATGATAACAAGTTTTGGTTAAGGCTCATTTCTTGAAACCAATACATATTGTTAGGGGATGAAAAGGGAAAAACCATGGTAAGCTCATATTCATCCATTCAAACCATGTATAGACATTACTTTAGGAAGCTGTCTCAGGTTCCTTTCACTTAAGTCTCTCTCTCTATCCCATGTTCTCTTTGCAATTTGTACATCTATCACTACAATAATCAGGCTGAGGCTTTATGGTCTAATGGGAAGAGCTAAGCTTTAAAGCTAGACAAACCTAGAATCAAATTCTAGTTTTTGCTACTTATAATAGTTATGTGACCTCTGAAAGTTATTTAACCTCTTTGAGCCTTAATTACCTTATCCATAAATGATGTATTTCCTACCTCGTAGGATTACTGTAATCAACAAACATATGTAAAAGCCTTAGAACAGTGTCTCAAATCTAAATGACATGAAACAAAGACAACCACTATTCTCATGATACATTATACTATGTTTGCATTTCAGTTTCTCTATTAATCTGTAAGCTCCTTAGTGCAGAAATCATGTTTTATTTAAATCTCTATCAGCACACTGCTCACACTGCAGTTATCCAGCAAAATATGATGAATTAGTTATTATGTCATAACTAGAACTGGCCCATAACTAAACATGGATAAAGACAGAAGTGGATCAATGGCATACACAATATTCTGAACATGGGCAAAACAAAACACTATCTGTGACAGGTGAATAAGGTAAAAACAGATAAACTGAGAAGTGTGCCTGTCATAAAGACTTCTGAGCACTGCTTTTTTTAGAGGGTCAGAAACAAAACGGAGCTTAAGGAAAGCAGAGCAAAGAGCCAGAAAGGTGAGTACCTATCAAAATCATGCCATATAAAGTGGTTTAAAACCCTTCAACATCTCCTTAGCTCCCTCAGGAAAAAAATCCAGGCTTCTCACACAGCAAATAGTTACTAGTGACACTTTCTTTAAATCTTACCTCTGGCTCCATTCTCATAAACAATCTATGTTGCTACATCAATTACTTGCATTTGCCCCAAAGAATTCACATTGTTCTGTGTCTTTGTACATGAAGTTCAATCTACCCCCGAGCCTTCCCGGTACTTCTTTGCTTACTAATTTATCTTTATCATCTTAGACTTAGTTCAGATGTCACTACTAAGCAGTTTCCGTTAACCCTCATATTTCTTAAGAGTTGGGTGTCTGGGGGCGCCTGGGTGGCACAGCGGTTAAGCGTCTGCCTTCGGCTCAGGGCGTGATCCCGGCGTTATGGGATCGAGCCCCACATCAGGCTCCTCTGTTATGAGCCTGCTTCTTCCTCTCCCACTCCCCCTGCTTGTGTTCCCTCTCTCGCTGGCTGTCTCTATCTCTGTCAAATAAATAAATAAAATCTTAAAAAAAAAAAAAAAAGAGTTGGGTGTCTGTTTCATACATCTCCAGGAACCCCTACACATACCTCTATTATAGTATATAATGTAATTATCTAATTGTTGACAGTCTTCAGCTTTAAACTACTTTAGAGCAAGAATTTTATTATTAAACATTTATTTATTTGAGAGAGAGTGTGCACAAATTAGGGGGAGGGGCAGAGGGAGAAAATCTTCAAACAGACTCCCTGCTACATGTGGGGCTCAACCCCAGGACCCAAGAGATCATGATCTGAGCTGAAACTAGGAGTTGGACGCTTAACCAACTATACCACCCAGGTGCCCCTAGAGCAGGAATAAAAATATTTGTAAAATTTAGTACCTGGCAGGTAGCATGCGTACATGGTACACATGGCATACTTACAAAAATGTCTTAAAGAGATGTCATAAGGAAGAGAGATTAGGTTTCTTCTATGTTGCATGTTGATCAAGTGAGTTTATATGCCTCATGAAAATAAGAAGGTATTCTTTCAATAAATGTGAGGATCTCCTACTTTATGGGGTTGATATAATGGTATAGATTGACAAAAAGCTTATACTTCTACAAAAGAGAGAAACCTTAAATATATCAGAAAATCATCAATAATACATGGTTACCTGGCAATTTAGCTTCTGTTATCTTTTCATTTTTAAGCGCGAATTTCTCTGCCACTTAGATGGAAGGAGAAAAATAAGACTATGAAACTATACCTTCATGTAGTGTTTAAAGATGTCTGCAGCCGCATGCATGTCAACAATATCATAAATGATCAGTTTGCTGAAGGCAGCAAGTAGATTCCTTCTTTTATGTAAGGCCTCAATTTTATTAGCTTCATCTTCTTCATCACCCTCTAACCACAGAAAATAAATTGGTTATGAACTTTGGCCCTTTATCCAAGGTAAAGCAATGTAGACAATCTGCATAATCAAATACCAACTTATAACTTTACAAATAGTACAATTCAGTTTTAGGTAAGATAAAAACTGTTAGTTACATTGATTATTTTAGGGTGCTATATTTAGTTATATGCTTATTAAATGTTTAGTAGTTACCAAGGTTCCTATCCTCTAGGAAACTGTCAGAGCAAAGACTAAGGTAAGCAAACCATACATAAATTTTTTTCTGATATTTTTATCATAAAAATACTTTTGTCTGTTTACCTTAAAAATGCTCTCTCTTCTCATTTCAATATTTTTTATATGCTATTAGCTATATTTCAACAGAGAAGAAATTTCTGGAAATTTTTAAGACACAGGGAAAAGTTTTCTTTTAGAAAGAAGTATGTGGGGAGTAATGAAAATATATGGAGATGTTAGTTTTCAGTGCTTGTCTTACACATGGTTACATTATCAGCATGAAATATATTTTGCAAACCATTTATGCTCATACATATTTCTAAAAAAAAATGTAGGCTCCACGCCCAGTGTGGAGCCCAACATAGGGCTTTAACTCACGATCTTGAGATTAAGACCTGAGCTGAAATCAAGAGTTGGGTGCTTAACTAAGCCACCCAGGTGCCTGTACACATATGCAATTTTTAAAACAAAGCTTGCTACTAAATACTTTCAAAACAAGTAGTATTTCTTCCTCAATTTTTTTAATTCTCAGACCCCACAGGCTTCTTTTTTTAATCCTAGAAAAAAATGTCTTCACAAGGCTCCAGAAGTTGACACATTTGTTTTAGGCTCTGTACTGACTCTCTTGTCTTGGCCTTTGCCCTTAGTTAGGGAGTGTTCTTTCTTTCCTTCTATATATATATATTTTTTTCCCCCCATGAAAAGAACTTACTCAACTTCTCTCTTCCCTTCTATTAATTGGTCCTGCTGTGAAGCACCAATACTTTGAGAGGTTGGAAATTTTTTTGCTTAAGACAAGTAGTAAGTAAATTTTATCTCCTGAGATTAAAATGGACTCTATTAAATAGAGACTTTGTTTCACAATTTAGTATTTTCTAAAATGTTCTGTTAAGTAAAAAACACTCTTATAGCACAAAATAGATTCACAGATCAGATATGCTACAGACTTTAAATCATCTATTTTACAACTAACCTATCCAATACTAATTATAATTATTTATATTTGGTCTAATTATGCTACACATTATTATTATTCAGGTTCAGCACAATTTTGACCTGTGAGGCTTTTTTTTAAAGATTTTATTTATTTATTTATTTATTTATTTATTTGAGAGATTGAGACAGAGATAGTGACAGAGATAGTGAGAGAGAGCACAAGTGAGGAGAGGGAGACCCTGACACAGAGCTCGATTCCAGGATCCTGGAATCATGACCTCAGCAGAAGGTAGAGGCTCAACTGACTGAGCCACCCAGGCACCCCAACTGGGAGGTTTAACAGTCTTTCAACACTTAGTATCTCATAGTTATATTTTGTTAATTTAAGTACTATATGATGATGATTCAGGAATAGAAAGGAACTTGGGGCTTTCCTTTAGATAAACTGTGAACCTGGACACAATTCAATTAGAAATGTATCTATCCTACACATACATTTTACATATACGGGAAATGACAAATGTGCACAATTATTCATAGTAGCATGATTTATAAGAGAAGATTGGAAATGAGCCAAACATCATCAGTAGGAGATGGATAACAGAAAATATGCTATAAATAATGATATACTTTGTATCTGTTGGAAAAGAATAAAGAAGCTCTATATGTAGTGATAGGGAAAGACGTCTAAGGTACTATTCTAAAGGAGGGAGATTTCACTGTGTACATTTTTATTCTTGTTGGTTTCTGAACTACATGAATGTATTAACTTATATTTATATTCTGAGAGAGAGAGAGGGAGAGGGAAAGAGAGAAAAAGAGCAAGTGAGAGCGGGGGGAGGGGCAGAGGGGAAGAGAGAATCTTAAGCAGGCTCCACGCCCAGCACCAAGCCTAATGCACTGTTCAATCTCACCACCTTGGGATCATGACCTGAACCAAAATCAAGAGTCAGACACTTAACCAACTGAGCAACCCAGGCACCCCATAACTCTTTTTAAATATTTACTACTTTTGGGGACTGAATTTGAATTATTTCCAAATATCTTTTGGGGTTGGTTAAAAAAAAAAAAAAAGATCAATATTGGGGCATGTGGGTGGCTCAGTGAGTCAAGCGTCTGCCTTCAGCTCAGGTCATGATCCCAGGGTCCTGGGATCGAGCCTTGTGTCAGGGTCTCTGCTCAGCGGGGAGCCGACTTCTCTCTCTTTCCCTCTACACTCCCCTTCCCCCGGCTCACGCTCTGTCACTTTCTCCCTCTCAAATAAATAAAATCTTTAAAAACAAATAAAAAAGATCAACATTGACAAGATAATAGCTACAAATACCCATGCTCTGGTTCTCCTCGTCTTGGTCAATGAAAACATGATCCATCACAAAACTGAGGAGTTCAGACTGGAGTCCAGTATCTGGATTAAACACCAAAGGCTGAAGGCCTTCCCTTCCACCTGTCATTAATTGGTGGCTAAATATCATCAGAAGATCACAGAGTAACATGAATGCCTGCAATGCAAAAGGAATTCATCAGTAATATATAACTACAACTACAGATCAATGTTAATGAAAACATACTAAATTAAATGCACTTCAGTAACAATACCATAACACAAATTGAGTATTTAAATTTTAACTATTTAAAATAGTTTTAATTTCCAAACTTAATGAAATCACTTTTTCTCATTAAATACTAGTCCCACTTAGACATTTTCCCCCTAAATAAAATAATCTATTTCTTTTACTTGGCTGTATTAATTTAAAACAATTAAGAGATTTTCACTTGAACTTAAAAAAATAACTTAAAGCCAACTCTGGAAATATGAAATTAATATAATAAAACGTGACAGGTTAGAAATCATATACTGGTTAATTAAATAAGCATAAATCTTAAGACAAACTGTATTACCCAACAAATTAAAATGCAGTACTCTAAACCTTAAAGCTATTATTTAGGATTCTTTAAAAAATCTAACGCAAAAAACCTCTAACAATAGATTTAAAATTGAATTTAAGACCATTCACATAAAAATCAGTAACTGAAAGCTTGCCAACAAATTTAATCACACAAGGGAACTTTCAAAACATTTCCCTAAAGAGAAAGTATTATAGTTAATGTTGTCAAATTTGCCCTATTTAATGGATAGTATGAAATAAGCCTGTAACATCAGTTTACTTAACTGAATGATTTTGTTGTGGGATAACTGAGGGCTCTGATAACTCAAAACAATTCACTTACCCCCTTCTAAATATTGATTTCTATGGGAAAACATAATTTTGGTATGTATTTGGAGATGTCTGTATACTTGGCTGTCCACCTCCAGAAAGAATCATGGCAGTTTATGCTCTGACTACACAATCATAAATTACATAAATATATTTAGAAAGAGCCACTTGAAAAGGGGAGCATAAAGAGAATCCAGGGGAAAATATATATATTTTTTATTGAGGCCATAGTTTTAGATATCACCAGTGATAATGTAGAAACCATGAATTTTTGGTTTAAATGTCCTCGGCCAGGTACTTTTAGACAGCAGTGATGGGGTTCAGAAGGTTTAGAAAATAAGGTTTAGGGAAGACCATCTCTGTTTCCATTTTAAAATAGATGCTGATAACTTTACTAGACACCTGTGATAACCTACTTATAAGAAGGGATAGCAAAGGATAAGTACTACAGTACTCTTTAACTAGACTAATTAGACATTTTCTAGCCTAACATTATGATAAAAAAAAAAACCAGTATGGAAAAAAGTACTGTTTTATAGAATAGTACTTTATCTGAAAGTACTTCACAATAGGATAGTATAATTAAACAGTTTACAAAATCACTTTATGGAAATGGTATTGGCTTGGGCTATGCTGCCCCTACCCAAGGAGTGGAGTCTGTTGAACCAATGTGATATACCCACCTGCACCCCTACTATTCAGGTGCAGGGACTCAGGGACTCCTTGCCCTAAGAGACCTGATTCTGCTACCAAAGGCTGCACAGGTCTCCTCCCTAGGCGTACTGTATCACCTGTGTGCATACTCCTAGGTCCCAGGGTGGATGTTTGAGGGGATAATGTGACAGAATTTGGACACGTGGTCTGGAGTGTTTACATGTGTGTGAGAAGTTCTTCCCGGTGTGATGAGAAAAGGGTGGACCACAGGACAGCTCCTCAACCCTCCCAGTTTTAGGACAGAATTCTTACAAATCAGGAATTATGGAACCAGGTCATTATGACAGTGTATTTGTTTAGGTAAAAAGACCTATAGCAAGATAGTTAGCTCGCTTTGTTAAGTTAAATATTCAGACATCCATATTCTTGTCCCAGGTTCCATAAATGTTAGGGATAGATCTGTACGCTAAGAACTGCCAAAAAAAAATTACCTCTCTTATTGTTCTTCAACATATTTAGTAATTTTGTATTGAGAGCTCTTAACTGATAATTTCTTACCTGTTCCTTCACTGGAGTATTAACATTAGATAGGCACTGTTGGCAAACAGCCAAAAAGGATTTCACGGTTTTCCTCAATACCAACAAATCCTCCTGTAAGACACAATCAAATTTGTAAACATGAATTACAATATCCTAGAAAACTGATCCAAAAGAAAAAATAAGTGGAAAATAGCCAATTGGTTTATTGTTAAGGAAATTCATAAAACCAAACTTACTTTTGGGAACCAAATTATATAGTTATTTCCTAGTTATCCTAATGGAAGGGGCAGCAAAACTGATAATCCCAAACACTCAATTCTATTTAGCTGTGGAATGCTCAGTATGATTTCCTCCAACATATTTTCCTTTATAAACATGGTTTATTTGGGTTGGTATTAAAACTATCAGTCTTCCTAAATAAATGATAGCTGGTAATAAGGTGAGGGAGCACAGCAGCACAGTGAAAAAAATCAATTAAGCAACAAATATGTACTGAATTTCTCCCATATTCTCAGCACTCTGCAAAATGTCAAGGGAAAAAAAAATAATTTTAAGACCATGTCCATGCCCTCAAAGAGTTAACATCCTAGCAGGGAATTAGACCAGAGAGTAATTAAGCGTTCAATTTTTTTTTTTTGTATTAACTCTAACTGCAGCAGAGAGAGCTGAGCTGGAGGGACCTTCATAATAGGATGGTCTTTAATCTAAAATTGAATGAGTGACCAGGATTTAATTAGATGACCACATAACATTCAATGTGAAACACTTGAAAAGTATAAAAGGAAATTTAAATTTATCAAGCACCTAAATGTGTCAAGCACTGGTTTGAGGGCGTACTGCTACATAATTTAATATTTATGTTGAGTAGAAGTAGTCATTATTAGCAAGGGTTTGAAACCAGGACTGTCTGATATCAGAGCTCAAATTCTCACTAATGAGGAAGACACATGAAGATAATTCAGTATTACATCGATATTTAACATAGTAATGAAGAGTTATTAAATTAGCAAAGGCTGATGATGTAGAAATCACTTTTAAAAAGTACTCTAAAACTAAAGTTCTTGAGGCTACTTTTTTTTTTTTTTTGGTTCAGATGACAATACTTATTCCTTTTTGGGATCTTCACATCCCAAATAAAGATAAACTTAAAAAATTATACACATTTCCTTTTGCTAATATGAGTGTAGTATTTGGAAGAAAGAATAAGCTCATTTTGTGCAGAATAGTAAAAAGAACACTGTCTTGAAAACCTTTGTTTCTGCAGATGAATATCCAATAACCAAAACTCAACATTCTTTGACCTTCTCTAATTTCAAAGATTCATTATACATTAGGGGAAATAGACAAGAGAACAGGCAGCTGCAATAGAATGTAAGGAGTACTATGTTAGAAAGCCTAATCCAGAGTCAAAAGCAGTCACAGAAGGGTTCCCAAAGAAGATAACATATAAGCTGAGTTTTGAACAACAACTAAAAATTATCTAGCTATAGAAAAAGGTATCCCAGAGGGCACAAAATGTTCAAAAGCCTGAACATGCTTTTGAGAGCCTGTTAATTTACTGTAACTGGGGCACAAATAGGGAGGAGAGAGCAAGAGAGAAAGCTGAAGAGGAAAACAGGATCCATTTCCATTTAAATGGATAATCACTTAAAACTCCATGTTAAATCATCTGGATATTATCCTAATGGCAGTAAGGAACTGCCTGTAGAGTTCCTGTTGAGGAACTTTTCTGTAAAAATTCCTGTAGAGGAATTTTTATCAGAAGAGTACTAAAATTTTGTTTTCAAGAATCATATTCTAAGCAGATGGAGAATGAAGTGGAATAGGGAGGCTAGTTAATGGTAAATACAATCTTCTGCTGAATGCTTATTATGTACCCAGTACTGTGTTCTAAGGGCCATACATTTAAATCTCACAGTGTATGAAGAAAGTGTTAATACTCCTTTTCTACAGATGAGCAAACAACTTCAGAATACCCATACATTCTAAGTGATAGAGTAAGGATCCAAATATGGGGTTATCTGACTCTTCTGACGTTTAAGTTCATGCTCTTAATCATTATTCTATGTCTCCTTACATATTAACAAAGGCCACAGGAATAATTTAGAATGAGGGCCTAAAAATAAAATGTTGGCAGTAAAGGTGTGAATAGATTGAAGAGAAATTAAAGCAGCAGCATAGAACTTATGAACTCATCAGAATGGGGGCTGTTGATTAATCTTAAGTTTTTAGGTAGTCACCTACTAGGTGCATGATGGTGTATGTCACTGAAATAGTTCACACACACAAAAAAATGCGAACATTTTGGAGATGATGATCTGAGATTCCTTAAAAATAACCTACTGGAGATGTTTAGTAGGCGGTTCAATATAGGAGTTCAAAGCCCACGGGAATGAATTTGAGCAAGAATAAATATCTGGGAGTCCCCCGCATTTAGATGGGAACAGAAGAGAAGGAAGTAAATGAGATTACTGAAGGAGGGAGGATATGCAGAGAAGGGGGACAAAAGTATCCTGGGGAACACCAATATATAACGATGGCTGAGAAAGAAGAGCATATGGAAAAATCTAAGAAATGGTCTGAGTAGGAATAAAAACCAGGAAAATATGGCATCTTCTGGAAAGAAAACATTAAAAAATGTTAAGAAAAAAATTAAAAATCCATTAAAAAATGGATGTTGTAATTTAACAATTGACAAACGCCATAAGAGAAAAGACAAGCTAAAAAAAATTAGAAAGTATCCCATATAAAGCAATGATAAGGTTGTGAGTGACCTTGGGGAGAACACTTCTAGTGGAATTAAAAGGGCTGAAGTCAGACTGCAGTGGGTTCAAAGGAAGAAAAAGGAGGAGGCAACTCTTTAAAAAAAGTTTGTCAAGAGTCGAAAAAATAAGATGGCTGCTAGAGAGGTCTTTCGAGATTGATGGAGGATTTGGGGGGGTGTCTTTGTTGATCTTTTTTTTTTTAAAGATTTATTTATCTGAGATAAAGTAAGAGAGAATGAGAAAGAGTGAGCATGAGCTGGCGGGGGGAGGGGGGCAGGGGGCAGAGGGAGAGGGAGAAGCAGACTCCATACCGAGCAGAGAGCCCAATGCCACCTGATCCCAGGTCCCTGGGATCATGACCTGAGCGAAGGCAGACGCTTAACTGACTGAGCCTACCCAGACACCCCTGTTGATCTTTTTAAATAGAAAAATTTTGAGAATGTTTGCTGAATGAATAACTGAAAGAAAAAAGCAAGCCAGGCTATCCACTATCTATGTGACCTTAGAAAACTTATTTTATTTAATTTTTAAGATTTTATTTATTCATTTGACAGAGAGAGAGACAGCCAGTGACAGAGGGAACACAAGCAGGAGGAGTGGGAGAGGAAGAAGCAGGCTCCCAGCGAAAGAGCCTGATGTGGGGCTCGATCCCAGAACGCCAGGATCACGCCCTGAGCCGAAGGCAGATGCTTAACAACTGAGCCACCCAGGCGACCCAGAAAACTTATTTTATGTTTTAGGATTACAGAGTTTAAAAATCTATAACTGAATCTGAACTATGAGGTTCTATGGCATTCTGTGATTACGCTGAATTAACTCCTAGGTACTCAGATGAGAACAGATAGGTGCTAACTGGTACACCTCCTAGTATTCAAAGGATGAATGTTCATTGTTCCCTTGCTGGTACCTAGAATAGTGTTTGGCACATGGCAGGTGTTTAATAAATATTTACTGAATGAAATGCAAGTATACATAATACAGATGATACTACAATCCTAGGGTCAAATGTGTCATGTGTTCATTTTATCAAACACTGAAGAGAGTTTAAAAAAAATGATGTTAGGAGGTATTAATGCTCCTTTATTTCCTTAAATTTCTTGGTTAGTGTGAAAGCAGTAGCCTAGGGAATCAGCTATCTTTGGAGTTGGAGGCAAAGTATTCCTTTAAAGGTCAATCATAAAGCAGATATGTCTATGTAAAATGACAACTTGTCAATTCATTTGAAGAGCTGTAAATTTAACATCGCAACTAAGTAAGCAACCTACTGATGACTAATCAGAACCATTTTAAGAAACTGGAAAAGGGAAGCAACCAAGAAAATAGAAGCTAAAGGCCTTTAGCAGTAAATTTTGGACTAGATTTGGATGCAACTTAAATATTATTTGAGTGCTCAAGAAAGTTAATTTTATTGTAGTTAATTAGATTTCATTAAAATAAATATAAATACGAACAGGTTTAGGTAAATGGGCAGAGATATTGTATATTTTAACTAATCTTATATGGTAAATCCCTTTAAACAGCTGGGAATAGAATTCAGGTCCGTGTGGATTTCTGAATACAGTACTTTTATTCACTCTACAATTTCCCACTTCGTTATGTGGGCATTTTACTATATTTCATTTGATTTAAACAGCTGGAATATGATTCCCAAGACTGTGATTGTGCTCAAGTTAAGGCAGGCAGCCACTACTGGGATTCGTGGTAGTAAATATCTTTAGAAATTTTCAGGATGTTAAAACAAAATTTTAAAAGAGGTTCAGAATTTGCCAGTTTAAAACTCCAGTATTAAGCTAAATTTCATAGAGTGGGCTTTATTCTTAATGTCCTTTGAAAAACAGTAATAGATGATATTAAAAAAGATAAGAAAAAGAAAATGAAATATAAAAACATTTTAAATAGGGCCAAAAATAAGAGCTTAGTTTAAACCACAGAAATTAGCACATTTACTTGAACTCCTTTAAAATATAAACCACTGGCTGTTTTAAAATTTGAGAAAACTTGTTATATTCCATATATTCTAGAATGAAAAACCTTCTCTCCTGCTGTAATAGCTGTAGTCATTATGAAAAAAATTAAATATGCTTAACTTACATTGAATAAACAGGAACATTTTTATATGTAACTTTTTTCTGGGCTAGAATTTAATAATAAAATTAACATTTACTGACACTTACTGTGTACCAGGCACTATTCTAAGCTTTTTGTAAGTTGAAACTCAACTAATCCTCATAACTGTGATGGGTACTGATATTATTATTACAGTTTACATATGAAGAAAAGGCACAGAGATGTTAAATGCAGCCCCAAAGACCAAAGCAGTTTGCCTCTAGTCTGTGCTCTTAACCATTTTGCTATAATGACTCTTTTCTATAAAGTAAGAAAATTAATATGTTGAGGAAACAGACATTATAGAGATAAGAAACTTGAAACTTGAATTACTTAAATATATTTTTTATAAATAAACAAAAAAGCTAGTTAACTCAATGGACATTGAAACTGAAAAACAAGCCAAGAACAAGATATGCTGATTATCCAGACTGCAATTTTAAGAAACTAGAATGTTTAGGGAGTATCTCTATAACTCTGAACATTTATTTTACTTATAAATACCCTTTCTAGCCAGAGTACCTGAATTATAGAGGTGAGAATGAAAGACACAGAATGAAAAGAAGAGTAATCTACTACTCTCTCTTAGGCCAGTGTAAGCTATATATGGACTAACTATATGGTACTTCTTTTCAAATGCTTTTTCCTAAATGAAACCAGTATTTTCTCTTCTTTTCAGAAAGCAGCTTGGCATCACGAACAAAGTAGCTGTGGAAAGGAATTCAAATGGGTCAGGTGATAAGATTTTCCTGAGATTTAAGTTATAATATCTTGGGGCTAGATTCTTTTGTATCCATTTTAGAAGTTGTTTCACTACCCTGGTCAAAGTTTTTTGTTTTTGTTTTTCTATCTGGTAGATCTACTGAAATCAAGAATTTCCAGGAATTAAGATGTTTTACACCTGGTTGGCAAGATCTCGACAATGAAAAACCCTAAGTAAGACCGGCATAATTAAGATGATGAATTTATCATATAAGCCATATTAGAAAAAAGTTTTCTCAAAGGCACAAAGGCTCAAAGTTGACCTACTCTAACATCTTGTGAAGAAAAACAGATCTTAAATGTAGACTGTCCCTTAAGAACCAAGTATCTCAATATGTCTGTAATCAGTGAAGAAAGGTCAGAGTTTAGTTCCTACACACACACAAATATGCAGCTAGTGCAGGTTTTAGATACAGCGTGGCAAATTTTGTCTTCCATCTGTATTTTGGAATAATGAGGGAAGTCAAGTTTCGTACTTTGGTCCTAACAATCACTACTTTTCCCCTGTACCTCTGACTCTCCTTTAGATTCCTTCATCTTTGTACATTATTATGTATAACAATATTATGTGTCTAGAGAAAGACCAAATTTAGCTGTCTTTTTTATCTATAGCTATGAAATACCATTCAGATAATCACAGCCAGAGACTGATCCCACAGCAAAACTAGTAGTATATACATAAAACTAGTTCAACATTATTTGACAAATACGCATTTTAAGAATGGGCAGGAAAAGAAAAGTTGTAAAATAAGGACCAAGACCAGGTCGAAGGCGTCAGAATATGAAAATAAAGCCTGTGAAGAATTAGTGATCAATTTTCATGATAAAGAAGGGGCACAAAACTAGTTACCCAGAATAGACAAACAGGATTATTGACAAAGTCAGGTAAACAAAAGCAAGGGGTTACCTTGTGAGGCCAGGGATTGGCAAATTTTTTGTGTAAAGGGTCAGACAGTAATATTTTAGGCTTCATGGGTCATACAGTCTCTGTCCCAACTACTTTGTCACTGTAGTATAAAAACAGTATTAGACAGTACATAAATGAATGGGCATGGCTGTATTCCATTAACACTTTATTATAAAAACAGGGGTCAGGCCAGATTTGGCCCGTGGGCTACAAAGTCTATAAAGGGCTATAAAGCTCTTTGGAGCATGAACTGTGTTACGTTTACCTGTACTTAGCACCATTACTAACACATAATGAAGCTCATTATATTATTTTTCAGCCCAACTAAGTCATTGTCTACATTAAATATGATAAAAACAAATGGAACTAAATTCATTCACTTGGGACACATCAGTGAGCAAAAGCCGTAGCAAAAAGTATCACCACTGTGATGGGGTAAACCCTATGTAATACCTTTAAAATTGCTTTCCTGTATGAATCACTGCTACCAGCTTCTCTTTTGGGGAGTGGGGAGAGGGTGTGCCACTTTTGTGAATACACATTACAATAACTATTGAATATTTAAACCCCAAATGTAATCTGTAGTTTTCAATTTCAAATTACCTGTTCTTGGTAATGGGGGGGGGACCTGCTGACAACTGCCTTTGCCTCAGACTAATCTACGTATGATCCAGGAACCCTTAAGCTGCCTGCCTAGTTCCAAAGCATCGGACATATTTCCTATAGCATACAAAGATGAGGAAGCTAAAGGAGGAGTCAGTGGGCCTGGGGAAAAGTAGTGGCTGTTAGGACCAAATTGAGAGACATGAATTTGCAAATTATTCCAAGATACGGATGGAGAACAAAAATCTACCATGCTCTTTCTCAAACCTACGCTAGCTACTGAGCATGTTTACATATTCCCATAGCCTTAGATAACAGTTCAGTTAGTATCAATTCTTGGTTTGGAAAAGGGGAGACTAGGAAAGCACAGACTAGGACTGTAATTTAATATTACCAAACAACAGTTTGTTGCCTGCTAAAACGCTTCCTTCAATTCAATCTTCCCCCAAACCCTATCCCAACAGTGAATATCACATACACATCAAAAACTGAAGTTCAAAGATGAAATAACTTGCTTATCTTTGCCATAGGTGGTGAAAAATGGCACCAAAATCTGAACTTGGATTTAATTCCAAAGATCATGCTCCAACATAAAAAATGCTGGAAATACTACCCTATTTATAAACTAGGAGCTTCTTATATATAGATAAATTGGGCCTGTAACAAGAAGTCATTTAACAAATACCTAGTAATTTTAGAATGGCTGCTGGGAAAAAAATTTTTTTTAAAACAAAAGAACCTACTTTAGGAAGGAAAAAGCATTAAGATATCAAAGGATATTAAGTAGAATATGAAACACCCATTTCCTTTCTATTCAAAAAAATGGACAGGCAGGAAAGTAAATTTTATCATTAATTTTGGTGAGGCAAATCTCCTATCTCTGTACTAGAAAGTGGGAATTGTTATGTTTTGTTTAAATATTCTTACTATTGCTTTAGACTGATGATAAGATCGGTTTAAACACATTCTTACATTATAATAATTGTTACTTAGAATAGATCTTCTCAGTCCTGGCTTACTTCTTATATCATAAAGTATTAAATGTGTTAATGAGTTTCAGTATTTATAAAATGGGTCCTTTAAAGACCACTGTCCCTGGGTAAGTAAAAACAGCATCTGATTGAAGAGGCTAGTAAAGCTGAGGAAGCCTTATACTGTCTTTGCCTACCAGATAGCAATTTTTGAAACTGGAGCCCCAAGAATACGGTTGTAAACAACATGTAATTCTTAGTGGAATGTTAAACTCATGACTTATAAGTTCTTTTCTAAATTGAACATATTTAACTTTTGGTTTTCAGAGGGTTTTAGAATGTTAGAGTTAGATTAAATTTTAGAGAAGTTTAGAATTTGGTATAAACAGACACCTACTTCAGTATCCAGATTTTTTTTTTTTAAACATTCTGAGCGCTGAACAAGAAATGGACTTAAACAAGACCTGGATCTTTCTCCCCTAACTTTCCTAGACCAGTCAACAAGGCACTTGAGATAGAACATAATATTAACAAAAACATAACTATCAAAGAATGACTCTGAAGTCATGGAACAATCAAAAGGAAAGGTTTTAAATTAACTACATAGTTACTGAGGATAGTTCCCATGAAAAAAAAGGTAGGGGGAAACATTTAAGAAGAAAAGAATGAAGTAAAATGGTTATACAATGCTAAAAATTTGTTCCTAGAGGTACAGCTATTATTTCCCACTCTTGGCCCCATTCCCTTCCTCCACAAAGCAGTTAATTCTGCAGATGGAGAGGTGCTATCTGTATTTTGTTATTACAGGAATTTTGGGCAAGGTCCCAAGTGAGCTATCTCTCTTTCTTATTCATTGTTATTCTAAAGGACTGGGAAGGGAAGAGAAAAGAGGTGTAGAAAGCAGCCTGTAGATTTTTACGCATTTCGGCTTATTTCTAGTACACTTCTAAATATGTACATTTTTATGAAGAATAGCAAGGTTATACATGTCTCTTCACTGGGCTTGGCCACCATCAGTCCCATCTTCATCCTAACTCTTCCCTTCCTCAGTCTTTTTGTAGGTAAACAAGTGGGAATTTTCGGAAGAGACCCTTTAGTCAAGAGGGTAACAGGAATAAGTTTTGCAGCTAAATACCTCAATAATAAATTGACTTACAGCTACCCAAGGGATGCTGACCTTCTTTAACTTAGAAGACTAGGAATAGGGCCAGGGTCCAGAAGGCAGGGATGTTGCCCCAGGCCCTACCTACTGCTGTCTATAATTGGAACAAGCAGGGTAAGGCAGAGAGCTATAAATTTAAGATTACAGAGAGTAGGACAGCTCCTCCCAGGAGGAAAAGAAATACTGAGGATAAATTCTAGATCCCCAGGCCAAAAACGGCAATAGGGGCATTATATTAGCCCTAACTCTTATTTACCTGGCTCTTTAAATGTCTTTGTATATGTCCAGAAGGAGCTGAAGGAAGAAGGATGTTTTCTGTTAGAGAAGAGAAACTGAAGGCTGCTTCTACAGGACCAGCACTAGGGGGCACCGGAGCAAAGTATACTGAGCATGACCTGTGTGACTGCCAAAGAGCTTCAACTCTGGAAATTAGGGGAACAGAGGAAATACCCATTGGTAAAACCCAATGCACTTCCAATTCAAATAAAGATCTAATCCTGTTCTTGATATAGTCTTTTCATATACTTTATGAAAGTGTTCACTGTTGTGTTAAATTATAACTTGAATTTAAACCAAATATAACTAGCATTCATTATTTTCTGAATGACAGTGTTCATGACAATAGAGAAGAAAAATAAGTTTTAGAAAGTACTCTCTAAAAAGCAACTTGGCAATATATATCAAGCCTTAAAAGTATGTACCATCTTTGACCCAGCAGTTCCATTTCTAAAAATATAACACAAGATGAAACAATGTAAAACACAGAACAAGCTTTTGCAGCAGAATGCCCAACATGGCATTAATTTTATTCATTAACATGCTTAAACAACCTAAATATCCAAGAGATAAGAGTGGTAAAATAAATTATGGTATAGCTACACAATGGACTATCATGCATACATTAAAAATACTATCTACAAATACATCTTAGTAACTGAAAGAAATGTTGACTGAAGAGGAGACACAAAATTTTGTAAACTGTAAATACATTATAAGACTAAAATAAGTTAGAAAAAGTACTGCAAGAAAATACACCAAAATATTAACAGTGGTTATCCACAGGTGGTAAGATTCAGAAATTTTATTTATATATTTTTTACAATGAACAAGTACTCAAGAGTCCAAACTTACAAAAACTTTATATTTTACACCCAGAATAAGCATAATTTATTAATTAAAAACATAAGTGACCTCCTCAGAGATTTAAAGGAGTTTCTATAAATGTAATTGTGAGTGGAGAAAAACAGTGGTTAGTTGTCTAGTTCCCTCACTAGCAAAATGGTTCATTTCACATTAACATAATAATTGCTCAACAACAAAAACCAAAAATAATTCATGTAAGAACATTTTTAAGTTGTCTCTAAATGATCAACATTACACATGTTAAATATATAGACCCCAGGAGGCTACTGTATTAAATTTAATTTTCAGGAAACAAATTAAAAGGAAAAATAGGATAGAGTGCATTACCAAAATCCTCTGTACACTTTAACTGTAACTCACTGGCATTACAAACTGAGGTATTTAAAATCAGAGTAACTTCTCATTAAATGTATCCCATTGAGGATACCAAAGGATGAAAAAAACCTGGCTACCTGACATAATTTATATCACTTTTCAGTACCCAACTGATTAACAGACATTGTTAGCTTGTGTTTGCAAGGAGTCAACCAATGTACCCTTGGAAAATTTGTTTAAAACAACAAAACTCTCTAGAACTAGTTGTATTAAAAGCTTAATAATGGAAGAATTTAAAAAGAGCTAACAGAAAAACTACTAGATTGATATTCAAAAGACTTGTGCTTTAAGTTTCAGATTTTAATCACTTTCCAATGTTTCTAAGTATCAGGTTCCTTATCTGTGCAATAGGATTATCATAACATCCACTTTGTAGAATTATTAGGAAGATTCAATTAAGTTAAAGCATTTAATTCAAGTGATTTACAAAATGTAAAATATCAACAAGGTAATAATAACAACAACAATGTCCCCTTCTCGGCCTTATCTAAAACAAACAGGTCTCATCAAATCACTTCCAAATTTCCTATCAGCTTTAATATCACATTTATAAATAAAAGAATAATATTGCCACAGCAAATAAGATACAGGACACACTAGGCATTTTTCTAGTATTCATCCAAGCTCAACAACTCTGAGTCATATGTGATAAATCAAAACCTAAGATTAGGATGGGAGAATCAAGATGTTTCTGAAATTTCTGTGATAAAATTATCATCACTGTTAGATATCATCAACAAAAACAATCTCTCAGACAGTATCAAAAGGTATAAAGCAAAAATGAATTTCTCTCCTTCTTATGCTTGCCCCCAAAGAATTTCTCTTTCCCAGAGTTAACCACTGTTACGATTCTTGTATATCTATCCAGACATGCGCAGTTATAGCAGTTATTAACCATAGCAGATTGAAGAATTTTAGAGCTAGAAATGATTGGCCCAATACAACTTTCAATTTTATAAATAAGTAACCTGACACAGATAAGTGGTTATTTTAGTTGTTATTAGTATCTGGAAAAAATTTCACAATAGATAAAATGCTTTGACCATACCTTATCTGTTTTAAAAAAATTATTCAAGTGACTTGCCTCAAGGTTATTTATACAACATGCTAATGATGTGGCTGGAACTATAATTAGAAAGTTGATATGGGGGGATATTAATAATATAGATTAAATGCATACAAAGCTTATGTATGTGGATCTTAAATTTTCAAAGATATCCTACATCATATAAGCGATTAGAAAGTTTGGCAATTACTGATCTAGTAATTATTTGTAAGAGTCATTACAATAACTGTTTTAAAAGGAGAAATGTTAGCAATGAGAGATTAATTTTTTTTTATCAGTTGCTCATGAAATACTTTAATCCCTTTACTGCACTGGAAGGCACACAGTTTTGTTTTGTTTTTTTAATTTTTTTTATTATATTATGTTAGTCACCATTCAGAATGGACTCTGAGAAACAAACTGAGGGCTTCAGGGGGAGGGAGGTGGGAGAATGGGATAAACTGGTGATGGGTAGTAAGGAGGGCACGTATTGTATGGTGCACTGGGTGTTATATGCAACTAATGAATCATCGAACTTTACATCAGAAACCAGGGATGTACTGTATGGTGAGAGATTAATTTTTAAAGTTTGTCTGTGTCCTGCAAATTCATGCTTTTTAAGATTATCACTTAGAGAACCACTTTTAAATGACAGATAGAACCAACACACAATGATTACTGAATATACTTTGGTTAAAGAAAATTACCAACAACTTCAAAATGGGAAGAAATAATTTGAGAGACACTTTAGTAAGGAAATTTCACATATGATATAAATGCCCAAAAAACTTTATACAGAAATCAACTGAATAATAAAGCACTTAAAAGATGCTGCAGCATTTTCTGGCATAAAGAAAATCAGTGTTGAGCACAAAAGCTGCACTGGCACTGTGGAAAGGACAACTATGAATTCTGCATTATGAGAAATGATAAAAAATGAAGGTATCTTTTATTAGAAGAATGAGTCAGACCAAAATTAAACAGAAAGCTAAGGAATTTCAAAATAATTCTACTGTAAGAGGGCTAAAAAAATAGAAAATATTCACAGAAGTGGGTTCAAAAATAGAGATTCTCACTCCAATTACGGAATATAGTTGCAAAAGAACAAAACCGAAATTAAATTTAATAGAGGAATTAAGCATTAATTATGCTAATTTTTTGGGCAAGTAGATATTCCAAATTTAATAAATGCAAGAATCAATATTCAGCCAAATAACAGCTCAGATAACCTAAATGATCTCAGTTAGAAAAAAAAAGGAATACCAAAATTAACCAGATGAACAAATCAAAATAAAAGTAATTATGTGTAATATATAAACTCTCGCTATCAAATTTTAACTTACATATATTCAATCTCCTTTAATTTTACCATATTAAGGAACATTTCAAAACATGAAACCATATACACTTTAAAGAGACTTTTGTTACTAATAAAAGGTTAACTTTGATGTTTGCTTTTCAAGACTAAAATTGTCAATAAAATATAAAAACCAGGAGGCTAACCAATATATTACTATTGCTTTAATCAAAATCCAATAAAAACTCCAATTACTTTCTAAAGGCAGAGAAATCCTCAAATTATTAATGAGGAAAGAAAAGAACGCTCCATATCACGCGGTTGGTTCTATAATGTATTACTAACCTTCTTTACTGGTTGAACAGCCTCTGTTTTGTTAAGATGAGGATATGTAAACATTGTAATATTTCTACTTGGTTCTTTACCAAGTGTTTGCTCTTTACGAACGTATTAGCCTCTCTCATTTCATGAAACGACTGAAATATATTTATTTATAATTATGTTTGTATCTGATAATTCCAATGTATAAATAGCATTTTTTTGGTCTGATTCTCTTCATGGTTCTGTTCATGGCTTCTTGTTTTCTTGTAAGTTGAGTAATCTTTACTATGAGCTCATTTTTCTTAAAATTTTATTTGCCTCTTTGACGCAAGTTCCTTCAGAATTTTTTCAATCAAAATCTTACCTTCCTTTTTAAATTTTTTAATGAACCACTGAAGTAGTATGAATTTAGGATGGAAACCTACATGAAAGCTCGCTCATTGTTATTAACTTTCACGAAAGACCTATTTTCTCCCCTTTAGTCAATGACAAATTTTAAGACAGGCTATTTTCCTTATATTCCCCCATGAATATAGCTGGTGTAGGTTTATTTCTAATTTACCCCTGTGCTGGAAGTAGCTCTTTAGGGTCCCAACTTTTTGAAGATATGCTACCTATTAGATATTCTACCCTCAATGGGCCTTGGGATTCATTAGAAAATATCCTCAGGGACAATAGGCTTTAGGCTCCATTTGACTCTCTTGGATCCTAGTTTCATTTAATCTCTGATTTGTATTTTCCTTTTTGTTTTCAATGGTCATGGCTAGGTTAAAATTTTTTAAAAATTATCTAACAATTTGTTTTTAACAAGAGTGTTAACAAGAGGGTTTAGTTTGGGTCCCCAAGGTGTGCCATTAATTCCACAACTAAAAGCTACATAGCATTACCTTCAATATTATTCTTTTTTACTAGTATGTCACCTATGGAGCTCTTGTGGTTTCTACTATGGTTATTTCTTGTAAGACTTTAAACTTTGTGTATCTATATAACTCTGCATCTATTGCTCGAAGAACTGGTTATCTTTCGAAGAGGTAAAATATACTTACTCAAAGGATAAAGCAAGAGTTGATAAAAATAATTACTATATATTTCATTAAAAATTATAATTTATTATAATAACTGGTAACAAATTATTAAATAATGATTTAAGCAAGGTTATTTTATTTTAGTAATAACTCTTCTGCCTTCAGAAACTCTTACTTACTTTGGAAGGAGAACCATCAGTAATTTTCACCAACTGCCAAAGAATCGAGTAATGGGAACACTGCAGTGCCTGTACGACTATCTGTATCAAATAAAAAAATTCAAATAAATGAGACATAATTTATGTTTACATAGTATTAAGAGAACAATGTTTAT
The DNA here is from genome assembly GCF_002007445.2 of Ailuropoda melanoleuca. Lineage (NCBI taxonomy): Eukaryota > Metazoa > Chordata > Mammalia > Carnivora > Ursidae > Ailuropoda > Ailuropoda melanoleuca. Next base: position 12,097,207 of record NC_048223.1, on the reverse strand, counting down.
CATATTTTTTCTTATGATAAGGTTTCAAGTCCAAATTTCTGTAGAATTGATAAGAATGTATAAAATAATATTTGGTTAAAAAAAAGACAAACCAACATATCAGTCTAGAGAAAAAAGATATAATGTATGTTGATAAATATGGACCCAAATAACACTATGCTTTAAACAAAAATCTACTGTTATGAATATTTTTAAAGGGAGATTGAAGAAATCATTTTTATCCAGTTTATAAATTAGTTTGTTTTAAAGCATTTTTACTATGAAATAGAACATTATACAGAAATGTGCATAAAACATTTAATAAATATAAAAAAAAATACCTTTGTAACCACCATCCAAATCAAGAAACAGAACATTGCTAGCACCTTCTCCCAATATAATATGTCTTTTTTCCCCTCTACGGGTACAGTCATTTTGACTTATTAGTCAGTACATTTTAACTAGCTGTCTGCATCTCTAAATACTGAATTTATGACACCCGGTTGTGAACATTATATAAATGGAATGATACAATATGAATTACTTTGAATCTGACTTCTTTCATTTTATTTTATTTTTTTAAAGGTTTTATTTATTTATTTGACAGAGATAGAGACAGCCAACGAGAGAGGGAACACAAGCAGGGGGAGTGGGAGAGGAAGAAACAGGCTCACAGCAGAGGAGCCTGATGTGGGGCCCGATCCCACAATGCTGGGATCACGCCCTGAGCCGAAGGCAGACGCCTAACCGCTGTGCCACCCAGGCGCCCCATCATTTTAACATTTATAGTGAAGATTTATACATACTGTTGTATGTAGCTGTAGTTCATTATTTTTTGGGCTTGTACTATATTTAGAATATTTTATTTATTCATTCTTTTGTTGATTAGCTTTTACAGTGCTTCTGATTTTAGACCATTATGAATAATGCTGCTAAAAAGCTTTCTTATATACGTCTTCTGGTGTCCATGGATGCATTTGCCTAGCTCAGAGGTTCTTGAAGTTTTTAGCACTCAGGACCTCTCCATATTCTTAAAAATTACTAAAAAATTAGTCACAAAAAAACTAAATTGCTTTTGTTTATGTGGGTTATTTAAAAGATTTATCATATTAGAAATTTAAAAAAATGTTTCAAATATGTATTAATTCATTTAAAAATTAAAATAATTACACCATAATAAAGAATACGTATTTCTGAAAAAGAACTAAATTTTCTAAAATGAAAAATATTTAGTGGGAAGAATGACATTTTTATAAATCTCATTAATGTCTGGCTTAATAGAAAACAGGGTTTCAAATGTGCTTCTGCATTTTATTAAAATATGCTATTCTGATTGAAGTATATAAAGAAATCCAGTGTCACTGATTAGCTGGAAAAGGAAGGTATATTTTAGCAGTCTTTGCAGGTAAATGTGGATATTCTTTGACATGACACCAATACTCCAATGTACTTTTGTGAGAGAATGAGAATAAAAGAGCAAATAACATCTTCCTCTTCTTATGAAAATAGTTTGACATCATAGATATGCCCTGAAAATCACCAGGGCTCTCCAAACTACACTTTGAGGGCCACTGCTTTAGGATTAGGGTTGCTGGATTATGTAGTATGTGTATGTTTAACTTTACGGATTTATTTATTAAAGATTTTATTTCATTTTTTAAAAAGATTTTATTTATTTATTTAGCAGAGAGAGAGAGCACAAGCAGGGGGAGCAGCAGGCAGAGGGAGAAGCAGGCTCCCCGCTGAGCAAGGAGCCCTATGTGGGACTTGATCCCAGGAACCTGGGATCACGACCCAAGCTGAAGGCAGATGCTTAACCAGCTGAGACAGTCAGGCATCCCAAAGATTTTATTTATTCATTTGAGAGAGAGACACAGAGAAAGACAGAGCACAAGCAGGGGGGAGAGGCAGAAGGAGAAGCAGACTGCCTGCTGAACCAGGAGCCCAATGTGTGGCTCGATCCCAGGACCCAGAGATCATGACCTGATCTGAAAGCAGATGCTTAACCGTCTGAGCCACCCAGGTGTCCCTAAGAGCACTATTTTAATGTAGTATTAACTTATATTAACTTATCTCTCTCTCTCTTACTAATGGAGATGGGCAAGTTTTCATTTTCTATTGGCAGTAAATTCTTGTTTTGTGAAAATTTGTCCCTATTTTTCAGAGACAAATAACAGAATTCAGGAAAATAAAATCTATTAAGAATCATAACTATAGGAGAATTTCATTTTGGATAGGGCTTTTACTACATTTTTTTTGAATACATAGTATACCTTTCTTGCAATAAAACATATCTCATAATATATTCCATTATTATAATATCTCTATTATCTTCCCCACTGGATAAACTAAAAACTGTAAGAATAAATATACATAGATAATAAATCAAGAGAGAAATCAGTAAATAGAATGCTGAAGGAAATGGTTAGAATTTTAGCTGATCTTACTTCAAACAATTTTAGGTTTCAAATCACAGAAGGAAAAGATATCTCCAATGCCCCTGAGTACTCAGCACTAAAAATAAATAATCAGAATTAGAGGAATGGGAAGTGCTGCTTTTGATGCAACACCAGTGAGATGATGTCAGGGTTTTATCAAATGTAATAATAATTAAATGATTGACTCATGTCAGAATGCCAGAACCAAGACTACTAAAACACTGTCAAGTTATGAAATTTAATGCTAAAAAAATCACATTATACTTAGAAGACGCTCAGTATAGTACATATACTAGTCCTGAGACAAATTTTGGTAACCTCTAATTTAGAATATAAGGTACATCGATAAAGTGATTTGTGTGGAAGGAAAAGAGTATGTTAAAAAAAATTTCTCTTTGATTCGAAACAACCTGACTTGTTAAATTACTGGGAAAGTAATACACAAATTAACATTATCAATGGGAAATTAAGATACAGAAAAAAGTAATGTTGAATTGCTTAATTTTAGTTACCATTTCTCCTAATCATCACAAATATAACTCCCCTTCCTTATACATTTCTATTGACCTATATACTAGGAAGTTATTCAAACTGTTCCAAAGTTTTGCAGAAATTTCTTAGAGGTGGTTATGAGGGAAGGAGACACTTCATCACTCCAATACATATTTCAAATAGAGCATCCCCATTTTAATCTGTTTCATATATTGCTATTCATCATGCATTTACTCTAAGGGATCCACTGCATTATTTTTAAAATAAAAAGCTCACTTTCATTGACAAGGAAGCATTTTGCCTTCTCACAGGTATAATTATAAAACAATATAGCTGATCACATTTTAAAGAAAATTTAGAACACTTCCTTCTGGGTTTTACATCAGTCATACTGATATTTTATCCTCCATTCTAAGTGATGTTATCCTAACTCATCCAGAAGTCATTTATTCAGCAACTTCATCTTTCTGTAGAATAGACACACGAAACAAGGACAAACAATGAAAAACTGAAAAAGCCAAAAGAGACTGTTTTAACCAATGAGGACCACAGCCCTTCTGCCTTTCCTTGATTAACAATACTCTGACTCTAGAGAGGGTCTCTGAATAAGTATAGCAAGTACTGGGCTGATGACAAAGAATTTTTTCCAACCCCACTCCTCTGTCTGCCTGTTTCCATTAGCTCACACTGTCCTGGGAGGACACGGTAATGTGTACTGCAAATTTCTGGGCAAAAGCAGTTAAGAAGGAGTGCCTTTTCCATCTTCTACTCTCCTACCTGCCTGCAGGGAATCAGTGACCCAGGAGACCTTAGATCCCTGAATAAGTGGATGGTGCAGTGACATCCCACTTTCCTTAATTGCACTTTATAGGTATGGGTGTGAGAAATAAATTTTTATTGTGTTAAGCCACTGAGATATTGAGATTAATCTACTATAGCAATTAGCATTACCTTAACATAAAAATGCTTAGTCCTTTCCCTTAATAATTACTTTTACCTATTTAAAGGAAACATAGCTCTCTATCTTTGATTAACAGATTGAATTAATGAGAATCATTCAAACTCTGGCTAATGATATCACACATCTTGAAGATGAACTGTAGTATTACATGTAAATAAAGTCCAAAGGATAAGCTCCTAGAATGTTTATGTTTAGAAAAACTGAATTTTTATGAAAAATGAAATAGGACTATGGAATAAGGAAAAATGATTATGTATATGTAATATATACATGTGTAGGTACATATTATCTACATGTGTAGGGTATGTTTAAAATACTGAGAATCTACCTAATAGCTGTGGGATAAATTGGGGCTCTTTCACTTTTCTGTTTGCAAAGAGACTTTAAGGGAATGAAGGATCAAATTTTTCAGTGGTAAGTACCTGACAAAAGAATGAACTAAACTTAATACTAGTCTGCTTTTCATATCCAGTACTGGTTTGTCTATCATATTTAGAGTAGATTAATATGAGTGACAATTAATATCCCCTTTTAAAAAAGCCTTTAGATGCAAATTAATAATCAGGATAGCTTACCAAAAAGAATGTAAGGCTGGCAAATAAGCGCAAGAAAAGATGTTCAACATCATTAGCATTAAGGAAATGTACATTAAAAGCACAATGAGATACCACTGCATACCTACCAACTAACAATATGAAGTGTTGATGAGAATGTGGAACAACTGCTGGCAGGAATGCAGAATGATAATAGACACTCTGGAAAATTGTTTGGCAATTTCTAATAAAGTTACACACTTATACCCTAATACCTGAAATTGTACTTCTGGGCATTTACTTTAGAGAAATGAAAACTTATGTTCAAACAAAAAGCTGTACACATATGTTCATAGCAGCTTTAGTTGTGAAAGCCAAAAGATGGAAACAACCCAAATGCCTGTCAATAGGTGAATGGATAAAACAAACTGGTATATACACATAGTGGAGGAGAACTGAACCAACTATTAATTTAAAAAATGTACCAACTATTGATTCAAAGAACTTGGATTAATTTCAAAGGCATCACGGTCAGTGAAGACATTATGCTTACCCAAAGACTTTATGATCTAAAGGGTTACATACTTTATGATTCCATTTATTTGGAAATCTCAAACACACAAAACCACAGTGATGGAAAACAGAGCAGTGATTTCCAGGAGATGCAGGTAGGGCAATAATCTAACTATAAAGGGAAAACATGAAGAAAAGAGGGACAATACGAAGAAAAAGGGTTTCTTTTTTTATAGGGGATATTTTAAAGGGGGATGATGTAAGGGGATATTTTAAGAAGGGATGATGAAAACTGTTCCGTATCTTGACTGTAGTGGTGATTACATAAATCTAGACACATGTTAAAATTCATAATTTTATATAAAAGGAAAATAAGTCAATTCTACTGGATAATAATTTTAAAAAATAATAATATGGCAAAGAATAGAGTTTGTGGTAATATTTTTCTTAAGCAAATGCTAGAAAAGCACAAACATTAAGGCAAATCATAGTGATAAAGAAGTAACAAATAATTCTTTAATAAACAGGAAAGATTTCTAAATTCTACATGTGCTTTGGTAATGAAGGATCATCCAATGTGTTGTATTACCAGTGGGCACAGTATACTATAAATTTAAAAAAAAATCACTAGAAGAGTAAAAAATGGAGGTAAAAAATTCAAATAGTTAAAAGTTAACTTCTGTAACTAAAAAATTAGGACTTCCCAAGGAATGGACTACATAGCAGGCTAATGCACATTAATCCTTAGCAGTTTTGGACCCTGGAATTTTGTTGTTAAGCTTTCTCAGAAATTCCAAGCACTATTTAAAACGAGGAAGAGTGTGAAGAAAAATGTGGCATGTCAACAGTAAGTCCAATGTGAAATATTATACTCTTTTTCTTAGTGATATCTCTTCATACTGATCTCCAAAAGGGGGTTTTGTATATAGTGGAAAGCACACTGGACCAGGAGTTGGTATCATACCACCTTAGGCCTATTCTTAACAGTCCATATGTACTAGCCTTTTCTCCTCAAACAATGTAGGCTGTAACATCAAAAAAGATCTTGCCACTTTCCATCTCAGTGATCTGCTTACAAGACTCAATGGACAATTTCTGCTGATGATCTTGAAATGCTACAGTAATACAGGCAAACAGTTGTCCAAACAACATATACAGCATCGCAACCATTCAGAAATCATTAAGAAACCATAACATAATACTTAGTGGAGATCGAATTATGGTCCTTATGAAAGGGTGAAAGTAGGGAACATCCATAATTCCGAAAGAAGAATAGTCACCTAAAGACATATTCAAAGTGAAATGAATGGTTTATGCAAATAGATTCCAAACATTTAAATAAAAAAATAAGACTATTAAAATACAAGAAGAAAAAAGAAGTAAATATTTAAATGACTTGAAAATGTGGGGAAAGGTTTTCCAAGTAAGACATCAAAGAAAGAAAACAACAAAAAACAACTAATAATTCTGATTATACAAAGAACATTTATATTCCAGGCAACAAGATATACAAAATTTAAAAATTTCCATTGATAAATTATTGTAACAAATGACATAAGGCTAAGAATATTAACATAGAAAAAAGCTTATAAATTAAAATGAACTAGAGATCTGCTCTACAACATTGTGCCTCTAATTAACAATACTGTACTGTACACTTAAAAATTTGTTGAGACAGTAGATCTCATATGTTATGTGTTTTTTACCACAACAAAAACATAACACAACAAAAAGATGCGGAAACATAAAGAAAGGCAATTTTACAGATATATAAATAATAATCGGAGATATAACTGTATGACAATTTAAAATAATAATCTGAAAACACTGTTGCCAAATGTTCACTATATGAACTCCATTTTTCAAATAGACATTTACTCAGTATCCAAGTCTTCTGCTAGAATAGGAGCTTAAAACAAATATATTCGCTGGATCTCAGAGAAGAATCTAACGGGAAGATAAATAAGTATCAACTATAACAATTCAGTAATTGGTTTGACTAAGAATACACACAAAGGGTCAGATGGTGAGGGGCAAGAAGAAGGACTCTGTCTTAGTTAGGAAGAGTGATAATGGTTAAGAAAAACTTTCTAGAGAAGCAAAAGTGTATACTAAATCTTTAAAGAAGGATGTAAGATTTAATTTGGCAACAAAGGGAAAGTGTAGGTTGAAGGAATAGAAATTTCAAAAAAAGCTTCACCAACACACTCAAAAGGCTGGTACAGTGTAAGTGTAAGCATATACTAAGGCCAGATCAGCAGAAACCAAATCACAGAGGGCCTTATACGAGGGTGACTATACATCCTGCTTTATGCCTATGTCTTGGAATAATTAAGAAGTACCCCCTTTCACTTTCAGAAGAACACTTGTTTGGACAATAACAAGGTCACTTCACTATGACAAAAAAATCTGGAAGTAATCCTAAGAATACTAGGTAATGCACAGATAGTAACATGTTCACATTTGAACAGAAGAGTAACATGATCAGGTGTTTCAAAAATATCCCACTCACAACAACAAAGAGAAGTGCTTCTGTTTGTTTTGTTAAGATATTTTAGAATAATATTCAATACTTCAAAATAAATGTATAAAGCGTAAAAAGATTAACCTATGAACAGACAACCAAATTTAAGAACTAGTATGATACCAATAACTTTGTATCCACCTATGATTTTGCCCCTATTCCTTAGGGCTGACAAACTATTCTACTAAATTTCATGTATATCCATGTCCTGGCTCTTAAAAAAATAGTTTTATCATATATACGTATCACTGGACATACACTTTAACTTTTCTAGTTTTTGAGCTTCTCAAAAATGGTGTAACACTGTATGTTGTCATTCGAAGGAACAGATGTACTTCACCCTAGCCATGCCTCTGACGGATCTATAAAGATTAAAAAAAAAAAAAAACAACAAACAAACAACCCAACAAATTTTCATGCTCCACCCCTGAAGATTTAGGATCAACAGAAACAATTCAACAATCTTTTTAAACAATTAATTTTAATTAAAATAATATTTACAATCATTCTATGTAACTTTGCTAGAGAGCTGAAAAATAAGAATAAAGATTGTATCAATCTGTGGCTCTCAGTTCTGAAATTTCCACCATGTGATAAGTTTTCTTTCGTTATTGTGTTTTGGTCTGGGGCTCTCTAAATCTCAAAATATACATTGGTCAGGCTTTGAAATGGCCTTCATTAAGTATGAGAAATAATTACTTTTATTTTTATCCTTTTGCATTTGGATAAAATTAAAGTATAAATTATATACAAAGAAAAATCTCTTTTCAACATACAGTTCTACAGTTTGGACAAATGTATAGCCAGGTAACATCAAAACAATCAAGAAATAGAATAGTTCACCAACCCTCAAATTCCCTCATGTTCTTCTACAGTAAGCCCCTTGCCCCATTCTGGATATCTGTTTTCTGACTCTCTGGTTTTGCCTTTTCCAGAATGTATAATAAAATTACATAGCGTGTAGTTTTGTGCATCTGGTTTCTGTGACTCTGTATAATGTTACTGAGAATCATCCATGCTGTTGCATGTAAGAGTAGCACCTTCCATTTTATTGCTGAGAATTATTCTATCGTATGGATGATAACACAATGTGTTTTTAATACCTTTACCAGTTGAACATTTGAGTTGTTTGCAGTTTTGGGCAATTTTGAACACAGCTGCTATACACATTATGGTATAGGGTTTTTTTTTGTTGTTGTTTTTAAAAGATTTTATTTATTTTAAAGAGATATAGAGCATGAACGGGGGGAGGGGCAGAGGAAGAGGTAGAGAGAATCTTAAGCAGGCTCCCCGCTGAGCGCAGAGCTAAGCCCAGGGTTTGATCTCAAGACCGTGAGATCATGACCTGAGCTAAAATCAAGAGTTGGAAGCTTAGCCGACTGAGCCACCTAGGCACCCCTCTAGTATAGGTTTTTATGTGAACCTAAGTTTTCACTTCTCTTGGATAAATACTCAGGAGAGGGACTGCTGGGTCAGAGAAGTGTCTGTGTAACTTTGTAAGAAACTGTCAAACTGCTTTCTGAAGTGAATGTACCATTTTGCATTCCTACTAGCAATGTATGAGCTCCACTGCTCTTGAAATGATTTGTAGTACTATCTCATTGTGCTTTTAACGTGCATTTCTCTAATGACTAATGATAAATTGCTTTTCATGTGTTTGTCATCTATCTTCTTTGGTGAAGTATTGGTTGCTTTTCTTACTACTGAATTTTGAAAGATCCTTATCTTTTTGAGTACAAATCTGTTATCAGGTATGTGATTTATAATTATTTCCCAGTCTCATATGATTGTCTTTTCAATTCTCTTAATACTGTCTTTCAAGAGCAGAAGTGCTGAATTTTGTTGAAAGTGTATTTTTGAAATTTTTCAATTATGGATCATACTTCTGACTTATTTAAGAAATTTTTGACTAACGTAAAGGTCACAAAGACTTTAACGCTTGTGTTCTTTTTCAGATGCTTTATACTCGTAGGTTTTACACTTAGATTTATAGTCTAAATGGCCTACTGAGTTAATTTTGTATATGATGTGAAGTGTGAATTGAGATAACTATTTCAGCACCATTTGTTAAAAAGATTATCTTTTCCTCAAATAACTACTCTAGCACCTTTGTCAAAAATCAACTGACTACATATATGTGAGTGTATTTCTTTCTGGATTCTCTATATTGCTCCTTTGATCTATATGTCTATCCTTTCTTCAGTACCACACTATCAAAGTTACTCTTTAGTCTTGAAATCAGGTAGTGTAAATATTCTAACTTTGTTGTTATTTTTCAAAATTCTTTTGGTTATTTTATTTCTTTTGCCCTTCCATATAAATTTTATGAATCAAGCTGTCAGTTTCTGCAAGAAATCCTGTAGAGATTTTAAATGGAACTGTGTTAATCTAAGATCAGTTTGGGGAAAACTGACATCTTAACAACACTGAGTCTTCTAATTCATGAACATCAAATATCCTCATTTATTAAGTTCTTCAATTTCTTTCATTAGGGTTTTGTAGTTTTCAGTATACAGAACTTGCACATATTTTGTTAGATTTATACCTAAGTATTTAATATTTTTTGGTGCTACTGAAAATGGCACATATTCTTAAAATCTCAATTTCCAGTTACTAAGCAATTTTTAAATTTAAAAAGCAAGAGATGTACATAGTAAAATATCCAACAGTATAATGGTGTTCTATTCAAATTAAGCTTCTTGACCAGTACAGATCTGGTTTTCCACTAAGAAAGTCACTGCTGAACAGTTCCTTATGTATCACTCCAGAAATAATCCGTCAACTACTAAATGTTCATATATGGAGATTTTATCACCCCTTTAAATTTATATACCATTCTGCTCCTTGCCTTTTTCATTAAATTTCGTCTCACATAGAATACTTAACATCAATAATATTAATCTTATTTTTTAAATTTATAGTTACATAGCATTGCACAGAATCAAAACTATCTTACCAAAGCTAACTGGTCCTCTATTGATTGACACTTAGATTATTTTAAGTTTTAAATTTTTATAAATAATGCTACCTAAGACAAGGTATAAACTTATACCAACAGGAAACAGGCACAAAATCACAAAACAAATTAAGGAGAATTTAAATATTTGTTGTCTTTCTTTTACAAAAAATTGTATGAAGAAATACTATAATAAATTCTGAAATGTGGGTTGTTTACCAGCTAGTAATTACTGTGTTATGGAATTGTAGTAACTTTTAATACTTATCATAGGTTAAAAATTCATTAGCATATGGGAGGGCACAAACAGATGCCAGATGCCATATTCTTATTCCAGAAAGAATGGAAATGCTCAAAAAAATATTGAAAAGCACACAGGAGGAGGTTCGAAAGGAATTCTCTCTGGCTAATTCTGCAACAATTTGAACACCAAAATAAATAATAAAAGGAGTCCATTTTAACTGGCTGGACAGAATAGGAATAAAGTAGCAATCCATGAGTTCATATGAATGTTAAAAAATGAATGAGTGAATGGAGAGGGCATTATAGCAGAGGGCCAACAAATTAACGACATAAATAAATGACAGTTAGAAAATTACCATTTAATTTACCATTTTGTGACCATGACAGAAATAAATGACTCAGGCAAGAATCATAAATAGATGCTAACACTGTATCAAAGTTTGTAAGAAACAGGAATATTTACACAGCCTTAAGGAATCTTTCCACATTAAAAATGAAAATGGAAATTACATAGGACTGACTTGGCAGAATCTACCTTACTAAAGTAATCAAAGTTAATATCACAAATAGCAAACAAACTGATATCATGTGCCTCCTGATGTGATGCACTGAAGACAAATATCATTTACTGTAGTGTTCCTACCAAGAATTCATTATATGGATGATTAGACAAAACTAAGTTGAGTACATTCTATAAAATAACTGGCTTGTACTCTTCAAAATGTCAATGTCATCAAAGAAAAGAAGAAAGCATTCCAGATTAAAAGAGAAAAAAAAAAAGACATAACAACTAAATGCAATGTGTTATTCCTTGACTTTTTTTTTTTTAAGATTTTTTATTTATTTATTTGACAGAGATAGAGACAGCCAGTGAGAGAGGGAACACAAGCAGGGGAAGTGGGAGAGGAAGAAGCAGGCTCATAGCGGAAGAGCCTGATGTGGGGCTCAATCCCATAACGCCGGGATCATGCCCTGAGCCAAAGGCAGACGCTTAACTGCTGTGCCACCCAGGCACCCCTATTCCTTGACTTCTGGCGTGGGAAAAAACTGCTATAAAGAATATTATTACTAATTTTTATATATGCATATTTATGTAAAAAAACCCATATGTAGAGAGAAAGTATGCAAGTATGCAGCTGTGGAAAACTATTGTCAGAGTAGATGAATCAGGTGAAGGGGTAAGAATTAATTTTTCCACTATAACTTTTGTATAATTTGACTTTAAAAATTATTATAAAATTAGGTAAATTCTTCTAAACTTCAATCATATTCTAAAGCTATAATAGTTAAAACAGTACTGGCATGAGAAAAGATCAGTGGAAGAGGAAAGAAAAAAAAATTCAGTTAACTCTGAAGAGTGGGACAAAGAAGCTTCTAGTTAAATGGTTATCATGGAAAACAGAGTCAAACATATGGACAATAAAATTAGCTAGACAATAAATTTTAACTACCTTCAGAATGTGAAGCATGACTAAAGGTAGATATTCTGGTAGTTATTTGATATACCTGCTCTAAAAGGGTACTTTCTTTGAATTCTAATTTAAAGTACAGAATGGCAATCTAAAAGAGTGAGCATGTATGGTCCTATGAAGAACTGGTCGAATCCTGTATACTTTTTGAATTTTTAATACTGGGTATCTAAAGACATGTTTCTAGGAGCTGCTTAGTGGTACATAGTTTTTAATTGCTAAAACAAACAAGTGTATAATCTAGTAGTGATGCACTAAAACTTTATACACGTGATTACAGTTTTAAGAATATGTCTAATGACACAAATAGTAAGATATTCCATGATCATGGATTGGAAGAACATATATCGTTCAAATGTCCATACTACACAAAGCAAATTACAGAATTAATGCAATCCCTATCAAAATACCAACAGCATTTCTCACAGAACTGGAACAAATAATCCTAAAATGCAGAAAAATGAAACTGGACCACTTTCTTACACCATACACAAAAATAAACTCTAATGGATTAAAGACCTAAATGTGAGAGGGAAACCATAAAATTCCTAGAAAAGAGCAGAGGCAATAATTTCTCTGACAGAGGCAATAATTTCTCTGACACTGGCCATTACAACATTTTTCTAGATGGGTCTCCTGAGGCAAGGGAAACAAAAGCAAAAACAAACAGTTGAGACTATATCAAAATAAAAAGCTTCTGCACAGCAAAGGAAACAATCAACAAAGCTAAAAGGCAACACACTGAATGGGAGAACATATTTGCAAATGACATATCTGATAAAGGGTTAGTATCTAAAATATATAAAGAACTGATACAACTCAACAACTAAAAAACAAATAATATACTTAAAAACTGGGCAGAGGACAGGAACAGATATTTCTCCAAAGAAAAGAGAGATGGCCGAAAGACACACGAAAAGATGCTCATTATTACTTATCAGCAGGGAAATGCAAATCAATACTACAATAAGATATCACCTCACGCTTGTCAGATTAGCTAAATCCCAAAACCCAAGAAACAAGCAGCATTGGTAAGGATTTGGAGAAAAAGAACCCCTTGTGCACTGTTGGTGGGAATACAAAGTGGTGTAGACACTGTGGAAGACAGTATGGAGGTTCCTCAAAAAATACTAATGATCCAGTAATTCTCCTACTGGGTATTTACCCAAAGAATACAAAAATACTAATTCAAAAGGATCTTTGCACCCCTATGTTTATTGCAGCATTATTTACAATAGCAAATTATGGAAGCTGTCTGTGTCCACTGATAAGATGAATGGATAAAGAAGAGGTGAGGTATATGTATGTATATATACACAATGGAATATTACCTTCATCATAAAAAAGAATGAAATATTGCTATTTTCAACAACATAGATGGAGTTACAGAATAGAAAGCTAAGACAAATACGTCAGTCAAAGAAAGACAAACACTGTATGATGTGGAATTTAAGAAACAAAACAAATGAACAAAGAAAAAAAGAGACAAACCAAAAAAACAGACTCTAACTATAGAGAACAAACTGATGGTGAGTAGGGAAATGGGTGAAATAGGTGAAGGAGATTAAGAGTACACTTATCATGAGAAGCATTGAGTAATGTTTAGAATTGTTGAATCACTATATTGTAATCCTGAAATTAACCCTGTATGTTAACTATAGTGGAGTTTAAAATAAAAAGAGTATGTGTCCAAGATTAACAAAGTTTAAGCAAATGTCTCATGTATCTGTTCTCTTACTCAAACTAAAATAAAATGGGGTAAATAATACATATGCAGTGAAAATAAGTAACGGAAAACCATGATAACCAAAGAAGACAATGATGTGAGACTGTCACAAGTTCTATGACAATAAATGATGGTGTAGTGAATTAAAAAAGAAATTTTGACACAGCTATAATCCCCAGATGAAACAGAGATGTGCTATCCTCATTATTTTGTTGAGGAAAATGAGGAAACCAAAACAAGGAATATCTTTATCAATCCCTTTCAACTTTGAAGAACAGCTTGGGAATATTAGTGAATAGTATTTAGGCTACTGAAAAGTTTGAGATAAGACAGGATGGAAGTTGAAGAGTCAGCTATAAATGAAGTAAAACAACAAAGTTAAATATTTAGCTTCTTTCCACAAACTATAACAACACCTATAATCATAATCATAATCAAGGACATTTGTTATTAAGAATGGCTGTTAAATTAAGTAGGGATCAAAACCATGAATTAAAACAACTTAAAAGAATTAATCATAGCAATGATAAAGCACTGCTTCTGTGATTAACTTTTAATATGCTATCATAATTGTTATATCTGTTGAAATTCTCACTTAGTATAATAAAGTGTCATTTAGTATAATAAAGTATCTATATTGCCAAATGGGAATAGATAAGACCACCTCTAAACACCACCTGTAGCTAACTATGGATTGATATCTTGGTATAATGAATGAGTATATGCAGTATACAAAATAACTTTAATTCTTAGAAAAGACTGTTATTGCTAAGTAAAAATAATTGTATGTGTCAATTAAAATTAACTCTAATAAATGTAACCATTAATAACTAATAATTACAATTGTTAAATAACAACAACTTAATTCTTACATAGAATTAGGTTGACTATTTTAAATCTCTTCTGAGAAATTTGGTGAATTCCTGCTCTTTCCATTCCAACATATATATGAATGCAAAAAGGTCTAAAGTCTGCTAAAGGTTTCAAGCTTACTTACTTATGGTTCTACTACAAAAAGTAAGCATACCTAAGGCTATTATCAATATCTAGAACAGCGCCTGGAATACAGCCATATTAGGAATTTTCATCAAACTGAATTAATCAAGTTCTGAAATTGCTACTATAGTAATTAATGGTATTTTTCCTAAAAGAGTAATAATGTTTACTTTAGTATTAAATGTTTGAAATACATTATAGCAAAGATTCTCTACTTTTTTCTGCTCAAACCTGAAAATATAATACATCTATCAGTAACATTCAATCACTAACATCTATTAATAATATTTAATCACAATGGCAATAATTCTCAAAGGAAGCAGCTACATGTAAGAATTATCAACTACTTTCTATGTAAGGCTTTTGATAATCCTGTGTGATTTCAGAGACACTTAGCTTTCTAAAATGACAAAGAAGGAATATCAATAAACTCCTACCTGTTCTGGCATTGCTCCATGTTCAATTCCAGTCTTCAATAATCTGTAGCAATTACCAAATAGATCCCATTTTGTGAGATCATGAGCACTAAAATAAACAAAAATGCATTAATTTTATTCTAGAGTGGAAGAAAATTTAAATTTGAGCTCAGTTTCAGTGGGTGGAAGTATAAAGTAACTTCAATTTCTTATAGAATCGAAAAGATTGATAAATGTGCAAATAGAAAGGAAGAAAGAAACAAGGAAAGAGGATGGAAGGAAAGAAAAAGAAAGAAAAAGTGGAAAAGGGAAAGAGAGACAAGGAAAGTGAGAGGGGGAGAGGAGACAGAGAATACATAAGCTGATATTAGGAATTAATTAAAAGAAACCAATTAACAATAAAAATTCATACCTTTAAATGAAGATTACTACTACACAGTCAACCTAAGCCTGTACTCCATTTCATTTTTCCTAGTATATTTTAAAATACATTTTAACAAATCCATTCACAATTTCAAAATATAAATACATGCATATTTTTGAAAGAGAGACTTGTATTCACAAGAAAGACAAAACCAGGGGAAAGGAAACATGGCAAAGCTCGAAAACTTTAGTGTAGCTATAGGCTTCTTAATTGAAATATTGCTGACATTTTATTTTCTTATGAGTTCTACTACTAAAATAGATCAATGCCTGTTAACTTTTATTTTGAAATACCAAAATTTTTTTTAAAAGGAGTTTTGACACTAGTTGTCAACTTTTATTTTCAAATGTCAAAATATTTTTAAAACTAAGAGTTTACTTCTCCACAGAATTCCAAACAGTATACCTGTATATAAAGAAATGTCTTAGATTTTAGACAGTTTTTGAAATCTGAAGTATTCATTAATGTAAGGATTACACTTAAACATTCTTTTAACAACAAAGACCTCTATTTTCCTTTCTTTATGGAGAAAATAAGCATACCTCATTAACAAGGGACATGTAAATTACAATTTAAAAATAACACTTATTTCATTAATCTGAGCCTTTTTTCCTTATTCAAGTCCAGCTAGTCTGTCTACACAGTAAGAGTACAATAATAAAGAGACAAACAAGAACAATTAAGGAAAAAAAAGCTCATAGAAATAACTTTCATGGCCTTCCCCAAAATCTTTTTTCTTATTTAGTAAGATTTCTAAAAGCTATCAAATGAAAATAGTACCTCTAAACTCCAGCTTATAGAGTAAGCCCAGTCATAGTACTGATCAACAAACTTGTACAGTGTACAGTGTATATTTGTTACATTGAGTGATAAATCTTACTCCATAAGTAATCAAATAATAAAACCCCATAGTTTATCTGAAGAAAATCTGAATAATAAGAAAAAAATCACATCTCGGTATTTGTCTAATATTTCCCACTGTAATAAGGATGTTAAATATTACAAAAATAATCTATTTTATGTTGGCTAAAAAATGTTATTAACCAAATCGAAATAAAATGACATACTTATGAAAAGACGTTAACCGCTTTAATGTGGAAAGAACATTGTAAATATCATCATCATCAGCTTCTTCTCCCTATAAATAAAATAGACATTATTTCATTACCATAACTTTACTTACCCTGAAATTCACATGAAGTCTATTACTACTGCCTAAAAGAATGCGTTTTTATTATATAAAGAATACATATTCACTGTTGGTAAATAAGAAAGTACAAAGAAGCAAAAAACCAAAAAATAAAAACACCCATAATTGTTAACACTCAGAGAGAGCCACTTTTGCATTTTAAACAATGCTGTAAACATTAACATTGTATACTTTTCTCATTAATACTTTAGGATAAATTCATTGAAGCTGCTGAGTGAAAAGGTATGTACTTCAAAGATTTTAATAGTTATTTCACAGATTTTATTGATTGTCAGTTACTTTTGTAGCTCAAAATCACAATGAAAAATCAAAAATTATTGAAAAAAATTAAAAGTTAAAAGCAGGAAAAAACTGGTTACATGGATTAAAAAGAAAATCCTATCAGCCTGGCCATCAGAGCACAGAAAACCGTGGGGGTTCCAAATTGTTTACACTGATTGGAGGTAGAAGGCAAGAGGCGGGAATCCTAAGAATAATTATAAAAATAACCAGTTGGAGATGTTTGCTGTTATCCTAGGCATACCACTGGTAAGTGGCTGTCCCTTACAAGCACACTTAAATTTTATGTTCTATTCATTAGCACGTCATAACAGTTCAGTAATATTAAAATGTAAATTAGGATCCAGGAAAACTGAAAAATGAATTAAGAAAAGCCAGACTTTAAAAAGAAAAAAAAATTAGCTTTTATGAAAAAGTTGGTGTTTTTTTTTTTTTTTTTTAAAGGGGGGAATGGGAGAGAGAGACAGAGAGAGAGAATCTTAAGCAGGCTCCATGCCCAGTGTGGAGCCTGATGCAGGGTTCTATCTCACAATCCTGAGATCATGACCTCAGCTGAAACCAAGAGTCAGACGCTTAACTGACTGAGTCACCCGGGCACCCCGAAACAGGTTTTTAAAATAAAGTATAACCAAAGTTAACATTTATAGGATGAACAGTTGCAATAATGCTAAGATTTGAAAAAGACAGAGAATTCCACTAGATTTTATTTTAAAATGGAAACGATTTGCACATTCAACTTTGAATAATTATTAGCCAAAATTATCACATACACGTGTTTACTTTAAAACAGACCTCTTGCAGTAGATCTTCCACAGAATGATTGAATCGATCTACAAACTCATCAATCAGCTGACTTCGAGCTATGTCAACTCTGTTTTGGATGGTATACTCTTCACTGCATAAGATGCTATAGGTTTTACTGCAGGCTTCTAGAACATCTGATTCTACATGTTTCTCCACAACAAACTTAATCTGTTTTAATAAAGCATCCAGATGCTGAGAAGGAAAAAAAGAAAAACTATGATATTTAGATTAATAAAAATAAGCAAGCATTTGTCAAATAGCCTAGAGATTACATGAAAATGAAATAATCCAGTTAAACTGACTATAATAGAATTTTGATTTCATAATCTTACCTTTTCCATTCTACCTGTGCTATAAATTTCTAGATCAAAATACTGTGGGATCTGTAGCAAGTTTGCTACCTTCTCTGCATCTGCAGAATACTAGAAGAAGGAGAAGCAAAGAAAAAAGAAGTTAACTACTTTAATAGTTTAGTAATAACCAAACTCAGTGGCATATTATCACAGAAATGTAAATGAAATTATACCTTTGATAGCAACATGGGAAGTGTGATAATAAAATGCTCAGTCAATTTGTTTCTATCATCAATTTGAGTTTTTCTTTCTTTGGCAGTTAGCACCTAGAAAAAAATTTAAATGGGCAAATAATATAATGTCACATAATAATTTATAAATCTAGAATGTTACACAGAACAATGAAACACTGATAATGTAGCTGAGAATTTTCAGAGGAGGTTAACAAACAAATTACTAAAACAAATATCTCTAGTTTTATGCTTATTTCTAATTAACATGCAGTTATTACTTTATTAAATAGCTACTTAAGAATCACTAAAGTTTAAATTACTACTTGTTTAGATTAAAAAAATAAACATTTCTATAAAACCAGTTATGAACACAAAAATATTCAAACAGTGAAATAATTTTTCCAGTTTTAACTTCAATATGTTAACAGTAACCTCCCTATGTTAAACACACTTTTCTTTTTTTTTCTTTTTTTAAACTTTTTTTTTTTTTTTTAAGATTTTATCTATTTATTCAACAGAGATAGAGACAGCCAGCGAGAGAGGGAACACAAGCAGGGGGAGTAGGAGAAGAAGAAGCAGGCTCATAGCGGAGGAGCATGATGTGGGGCTCGATCCCATAACGCTGGGATCACGCCCTGAGCCGAAAGCAGACGCGTAACCGCTGTGCCACCCAGGCACCGCAAACACACTTTTCTAAAAATACTTTAAAAAGTAATGCTTTTTTTTTTACTGTCAGCAGCTAATAAATTTTCACTTATTTTTTAAAGCATATACTAACAATGTCTCTGGACTCATTTGTTGTAGTTGTCCTTCTAAGTTCATAAGTCTGTTAGGCAATAATCAAGACATAGGGGTACAGCCTTTCACCACTGAACCAACTGAAGCTGATAATGCCCATCACCTTTTCCCATATTCAACTAGTTAAACCATAAGTGGTTCCAAAAATAAAATATTAAAATGCAAGTTAAGATAATCATTTCCCCAAGGTACTTTATATTTTGCTATTATCTTGAAGGAACCTAGCACCATGATGTTGAATGGCTTTATAGAACAAAAACATTCCAATAGAAATTAGCACTTTATAAATGTAAACCCTAATTTTTTTTGAATCAATACAGCTTTTATTGTGTCTTTAAAATATCACAAATAACTCTGAAAAATCATCTGCCATCTTGCTGTTTCTGTAGCTGGACAACTTCAATCTCATTCATCAGCCTGCTGAACTGTTACTTTTTGAGAAACATACCACCCCAAATTTTCTGATAGTCTTGTTTTTAACTGTTGTTTGCTGAATCAAAAAGCAGCTGATTTCAATTCAAGTTCATTGTCATTTCCTTCAAGAATTGGCTCATCTTTCTGGGCTTGAGAAACTGAACAAGCAACACCTGGCCTCATTCGAACCCTGTCAATGTATTTTTCACCCAAGGAATCTTGGATTTCAATAGGAGAACCACTGTCCTGAATAACAATGTTGATGAGGAAGTGAGCATACACAGACTTCATCTTGTAATTTCTGAAAGCCCAGTCTAATGCCCTTGATCATGTTCTGTACATGACTACAGATAGTGCAAACAATAGCCATTTCTTTTCTATTTCTCTCAACTTGGTGCTTCTACTTTTTCTTTCCAAGGAGACTGAGTTCTATACTGATGTGACTGAAGTCTCTTCCCAGGGTTCCTCTGGAGCCCTTCACAACAATAGTGCATCCCTTCAGAGTGCCGACATTTCCTGGAATGTCAATAGTCTGCTGAGAATGGTCTTTATTCTCACAGTAGATGTTTGAAAATATGTGAAAGAATAGGGTCTCCTATCTGATTTCTCTTCCAGGAACTTTACTGTTTTTCAACCTCTTAAAATACAAAATAATCACCATGGCATGATTTACTGTATTATGTTTAGTTCTGCACAAAGTAACAGAAGAGACTACAAATTATGTGGAATACATGTCTAGGAATGTATTCAGGGTATTGAGAAGTCATGAAATTCATGTGGCAATGTATGAGAGGTCTAAAGGTATTGACTTCAGAGAAACAGCTGTCTTTGATTAAGTGATCATTATGTTAGGCAGTCTATATGCATGAACTCAATCCTCAAAACCTCTGATGGGATGGTAAAAATGGCACGCTACCTATGAAGGAGGAATTTGCCAGTATCTAACAAAATTGGATACACATTTTTCCTCTAACCCTAACAGTCCTATTTTTAAGCAATCTACCCCACCAACACACGAGGTACAAGTATGAAATGACCCAAGATTATTCACTGTGTAGTGAATTATTTCTAATAGTAAAAGACTGGCAACAACCCAAAAGACTCTCAATCATGTATCCACATAATTGATGCTATGCAGCCATAAGAAAATGAAGATCTCCAAATAAGCGTATAGAGTGATATCTAGGATACACTGTTAAATAAAAATGTAAGGTACACAACACTGTACAAAATATGCTATCTTTTGAGGTAGAGGGAGGAGGATGGAGTGCATACATTTATCTATACTTGTAAAATGAAACACTGGAAGGATATTCTGAAAACAAAATGGTTACTAGTAGGAATGGGGTGTAAAGGGAGATATAAATACATGAAAGACTTCTCTGAACGCATATTTTTACATGGTTTTGACCTTTTAAACTATGTAAATGTTTTACGTTTCCCAAAAATGAGAAAAAAACAAACAAAATCAAATAGGTAAAAACCTTGCTATGCCAAATTTATGTCATCAATATCAATATTTAATTTAAATATATATGGATACATATACAGAGAAATATATACATATATTTCTTAGCTCTGTGTACTTGAAGTGTCTATGAGAAGTAATAATCAACTGACAATGAGTACTCTTAGTGACAAGATTTTAACTTTAAATACTACTCTATTAAAAGGCACCATGGCTTGTTGGAGATTCCTGTGCTAGAGTAATAGAAGAATCAGCCTTTAAAGTGACTTCCAGTAACCTCCGCCTCCTGGTATCATGTTCTCAGATAGTTTCTTCCCACAATGACTAAGGTTGACATGTGTTAACCAATAGGAGACTGTGGAAATGATGTTATGTCACTTTTGAGAACTAGCTCATAAAAGACACAGAAGTCCACCTTATTCTCCTTTGGACCATTAATTCTGCTTTATTCTCTTTTGGATCATTCACTCTGGGGGTTGGGGAAAGAGGTAGCAACCATATCATGAAAACATTCAAACAGTACTACTGAGAGGTCCATAAGGTGAGGATTTAAAGCCTCCCACTAACAATCAACATTAACTCGCTAGTAATGTAAATAAGCCATCATAGCCATCATGAAGTAGTAAATTAACAACCAAATCTTCAGAGGCGAAAGCCCTGGCTAACATCTTAAATGCAACCCTATGAGAACCTAAAGCCAAGAAAAACAGCTAAGACACTCCCAGGTTTCTGATCCATAGAAACTGTGAGATAATGAAGGCTTATTGTTTTAAACCTCTAAGTTTTAAAGTAATTTTTTACATAGCAATAGTTAACTAATATAAACAGTAAAGGTAGAAAGTGAACTTGATGAGAAAGCAAGAAAGTGCACAAAAAATGATTAAGATATGTCAAAAGGATAAGAAATGTTTAGCCTGAATAGGCTCTAATCTCAAAGTTGGACAACACATATTTTTAAAACTTTTATTTTGGAAAATCTAAAAACCACTCATTTGTCATTATTGCCTCATTAATTCCACACAGTTTTGTTCTTTTTTCTGTAACATTTTTTTTAAGATTTTTATTTATTTATTTGACAGAGAGAGACAGCGAGAGAGGGAACACAAGCAAGGGGAGTGTGAGAGGGAGAAGCAGGCTTCCCACTGAGCAGGGAGCCTGATGCGGGGCTCGATCCCAGGACCCTGGGATCATGACCTGAGCCGAAGGCAGACGCTTAACAGCCAAGCCACTCAAGCGCCCCTTTTTTTCTGTAACATTTTAAGGTAAATTCTTGGTATATCATTTCACTTTACCCATAAATATTTAAGTGTATATTTTTAACAGTGAAAACTTATGAATAAAAATTTGCCATCTCCAACAAAATGAAACAATAACTTCTTAGTATCTTTTCACACCCAGTCCATAGTTTCCTCAATTTCTATGTTTTGGATTTCTGTATGTGTGTTCATCTAATCTATCTATCTAATCTTAGAGAAAGAGCGCGTGCGCAAGTGGGAGGAGGGGCAGAAAGAATCCTGAAGTAGATTCCCTGCTGAGCGTGGAGCTCTATACCAGGATCCTGAGATCATGACTTGAGCCAAAATCAAGAGTTGGATACTTAACTGAATGAGCCATCAGGTGCCCCTCTGTATATGCATATTTAATTAAATTTTGATGATTGAATTTATGTCAGTCATTTTGCTATCTATACATCTCATGTCTTTTTTGTTGTTTCTCTGTTCCTTCTTTACTACTTTCTTTGGGGATTCTAATAAACTCTTTAATTTACAATAATCAACTTTAGGCTGATATTTAATTACAGCAAAATACAGCAATTTTGCTCTAATATAGTTCCATTTCCTTACGTTATTGCTATCACATATATCTATATACTTATAATCTTAGTACTTTAGTACTATAATTACTGCTTTAAATAACCTCATGTCCCTTTAAAGAAATTAAGAGAAAAAAATGTATTATATACATGGCCTTTTATATCCACCCATGTATTTACCATTTCTGGTACTCTTCATTCCTTCCTATGGATTAGAATTACCATTTGGTATTATTCTTTACAGAAGGACTGGGAGGACTTCTTTTAGTATTTCTTCTAAGGCAGGTCTTCCAGCAACATGTCTGTCAATCTTTGTTATTCTGGGAATGTTTTTAATTCACCTTCATATTTGAAAGATAGTTTTACTAGATTTAGAATTCTTGGTTGGCAATTCTGTCTTCTTTCAGTGTATATGTCTTTCTGTCAGCCTTCTGGCCTCCGCTCTCTCACAAAATATTAACTGCTAATCTTGTTACAATTGCCCTCTATAGGACTTGTTTTTCTCTTGTTGCTTTCAAGACTTTTTCTTTTTGGCTTTGGACAGTGACTATCCTATCTGGAGATGAATCTTTCATGTTTACACTACTTGAGTTTTGTTAAGTTTCTTGTTCTCTGGATTAATGATTTTCATCAAATTTGACATGTTTTTGGCAAATATTTCTATGAATGTTTTTCTTTCCTCTTTCTCTTACTCCTTTCTTTCTAGAACTCTCATTATAAAAATTTGATGCACTTAATGTTGTTTCACACACATCTTGGGCTCTGCTCATTTTTCCTCAGTCTTCTTTTTCCTCTCTGTTCTTCAGAATGAATAATTTTTATTAATCTACCTCCATGTTCAATGTTTCCTCCTTGTCATCTCAAATTTGCTATTTTCAACTCTAGAATTTCCATTAAGTTTTCCTTATTTCAGTTATCATATTGTTCTGTCATTTTGAACATATTTTTCTTTGATTCTTTCAACATACTTATAAGCTCTGAAGTATTTGCTAAATCCAACAATTGGGCCTATTCAGAAGGTATTTCTATTGTTTGCTTCCCCCCCCACCCCCTGCCGGCTTCCCAAGTATGGTCACGTTTTATTGTTTCTTTGCTTGGCTGTAATTTTTCTGGAAGAGTCAACATTTTTAAGTAATACCTTGTAGTAATTATGGATTTTTAACTTATTTTTCTAATTTTTATATTTAAAAAAGTACTCTTTGGGGCGCCTGGGTGGCACAGCGGTTAAGCATCTGCCTTCGGCTCAGGGCGTGATCCCGGCGTTATGGGATCGAGCCCCACATCAGGCTCCTCGGCTATGAGCCTGCTTCTTCCTCTCCCACTCCCCTTGCTTGTGTTCCCTCTCTCGCTGGCTGTCTCTATCTCTGTCAAGTAAATAAATAAAATCTTTTTAAAAAAAATAAATAAATAAAAAAGTACTCTTTAACTTAAACTTCAAATCTATAAGGGTTTGCCCCTCTGAGACCTGGGTTAGAAAGCATATTCAAAGTTCAGCCAGTTCTTCAAGAAACAAGAACTGATGGCAAGTATGTGAAGAAAAAGGAACTCTTGTGTGCTGTTGGTAGGAAGGCAAACTGGTGGAACCATTGTGGAAAACAGTATAATGTTTCCTCAAAAAGTTAAAAATAAAACTACATTATAATACAGTAATTACGCTACTGGTTAAAATACAAAAAAAATTACAAAAACCTAATTCAAAGGGATACATGCATCTCTATGTTTATTTCAGCATTATTAAAATAGTCAAATTATGGAAGCAGCCCAGTGCCCATCAATAGATGAGTGGATAATGAAGATGTGATACACACACACACACACACACACAAGAATATTATTCAGCCATAGAAAGGAAAGAAATCTGGCCATTTGTAATGATGTGAATGGAGCTAGAGAGTATAATGCTAAGTGAAATAAGTCAGAAAAAATAGCATATGATCATATGTGGAATTTAAGAGACAGACGAGCAAAGGGAAAAAAAAAAAAAGACACACACAAACCAAGAAAGAGACTCTTAACTATAGAGAACAAACTGATGGTTTCCAGAGGGGAGGTGGGTGGCGGATGGATAAAGTAGGTGAAGGGATTAAGAATACACTTATCATGATGAGCATTGAGTAATGTACAGAATTATCCAATCACTATATGGTATATATGAAACTAATACAACACTGTATATGTTAACTATACTAGAATTAAAATAAAAAATGAAAATATAAAAAAGAAAAAGAAAAAACGAAGTCCAGCCAGTTCTTAAGTTTGCTTTGACTTTTATTTTTCATTGGGTTATCTCCGGCTTCTCAGTCAGCCAGTGATGTATGGAGAGTTCATCTAATTCTTTTTATGGCTTTCTCATTTCCAGGATCTTTCAATTAGATTCTTGGTCGGTCAACTGTTCTTCCCATCTGGGACCACAACCTCTGACCATCACAACTGTGGGTTTTTCCTTGCTTGTTTCTATCATGTTTGCCATTTCTGGTTCACAAAGCTCTACCATGAGTCTGTGCCCTCTGAGAGTAAAGCTGCTGGTTTTTACAGATGTACCACTCTGGTAAAGCTACATCAAGTTCGTGGGTGGGTGTATGTGAATTATAATGCCAGGCAAAACGGCAGCAGACTCCTGCTGCTTTTACCTGAAGTTTTGGTAGTTTTTCAAAAATAAATGCTTCTCAATTTGTCTTTTATCTTTGGTGAATTCCCAGAACCCTCTGATTAGGTTTTTGGACAAATTCTGCAGCTTTATACCTCTTTTTGGGGTGCAGAGAAGAATTACCTACCTCTGCATACCACCAGAGCTGGTCTTTCTATCAGTGATTATCTCAATTCATCTTAATACCACTAAAACTTGTATTAGCCCCATATTACAAATAAGGGAATTAACACAGAAAGAAAACAGTCAACTATCCAAAGATTAAACAATTGCTAAATGGAGGAGGAAAAACAGGCATTTGCTTTCAGAGCTTTCTGTGTTTTTAAAAGATATGAATATGAAAATTATTGAAGTACTAGATCAGAAGCAGGTACAGGTGCTTTGGGAACATGGAAGAAAAGAATCTATTTTTGAAACCTAAGTGTTATTAGTAGATACAATATAAAGACAAATCACCACAGCATGTATCATTTACAAAAATACCATGTTTTTATGGATAAACATACCACTAAAATTTTCAGATATTTAAGATAGTTAAACACATTAAAAGTCTTTCTGTAGATTTCTCACTAATATAACTTACTCTCTTGCCAGTACCCCTTCCCACTGGAGGATGTGCCTCAGCAGCTTGACGAATTGTACAAACCATTAGTTCTATAAGAGCACTCTCTTGACGGTCAGACATTGCTAAAGTGAAACAAAATGCATGAGAATGAGTAGATAGTTTTACAATAACCATGTATTAAAGAAAACACAATTATAAAAAACTGCAAACATACTCTATTACTGGTTATTTTAAAGACTGAAGTTAAGCTCTGTATTTTCTCTCTCTTTTTTTATGAAGTAATATGTGCTTATCATAAGTCAAACAAGAAAGAGATATAGAAAGAGAAAGAGAATACACTCTGGTTTCTTCTAATACCTAATCTCTTCTAGGACCATATTTCTGAATTAGGCAATGACAAAATTTTACTGTATTTCCTTTCAGATCATTTTAAAGCTCATAAAATTGGGTATCTTTTTTTAAATAAAAAAAGTACTGTACATATTTTTAAAAAGTAACAATATTTTGATTATCTTTCAAGTCACTACATATACATATGAATAATTTTCTTAAATAATTACAAGTTATTACATAATGAGTATTCCAAAATTTAGTCAAATCCCTACTGTTAACTCAAATTGCTTCCAAATTTTTGTTACTATAAGCAATGCAGTAATAAATATCATTAACACATATATATTTATGTACTGATACTTATATTTCTGTAGAACAAATTCCCAAGAGAGTAATGGGTCAAAGGTTAAAATCCTGATACTGATAAATATAAGCTTATTTATTGCAATCCAAACCTCCAACTGCAATGATTATGTTTGGTTCCTCGTATCCCTGGCTAGCATAGATTCATAAATTCTTTCAATATTTGCCAATTTGGTGACTGGAAAATGGTATTTCACTGTTATTTTGCTTCTTCCTTAGTGAAATGTATTTTCTTGTTTATTGGCTTAGAATTATTTCCTGAGATTTGTCTGTTTATTCTTTGCCCATTTTTTCCACTGTTATCACCTTTCTTGAACTCCTGTATATAAGAAATATTAACTCTGTCTTTTGAATGAGGCAGATATTTTCTCAGTTTGTCCTTTTGATGTTAGACTCCTCCTGGTATCTTTCGTCAGAAATTCTTTTTAATGGAAATCGTTAATTTTTACAAAGTCACATCTGTACTGATTTCTTTTATGGCTTCTGACTTTTTTTTTCTTTCCAATTTTAATGAGATACAATTGACATATAACGCTGTACAAGTTTAAGTTATACAGTATAATGATCTGACATATATACTGTGAAATGATTATCATAAAGTTAAATATCCCTCATCTCATATAGATACAAAAAAGCTTCTGGGTTTCTTGTATTGCTTTCAAAGATCTCCTTATCCTAGAGATTATAGAAATATTTTCTTTTTTTTTTTTTTAAAGATTTTATTTATTTGACAGAGATAGAGACAGCTAGCGAGAGAGGGAACACAAGCAGGGGGAGTGGGAGAGGAAGAAGCAGGCTCATAGCAGAGGAGCCTGATGTGGGGCTTGAACCCATAACGCCGGGATCACGCCCTGAGCCGAAGGCAGACGCTTAACCGCTGTGCCACCCAGGCGCCCCTACATTTTCTGATTCATTTTATTCACTCTCTTCAGCTTTTACATCTTTAATCTGTCTAGAGTTTATTTCTGCTGATAGCATGAAGTATGGGCCTATTTACTCCTACCAAATGAACAGTCAATTAGGCCTTGAACGTTGTTAAGTAAACCAGTTTTCCCTGCTGAATTTAAATGCCACGTTTAAACATTTAAAAATGTTTTAGGCTCTCATATATAGGATTCTTTATTTAGTTTCACTTCTCTATATGTCTGTTCCTATTATAATGCCATACTGCTTTGATGATAGCTGCTTTAAAATATGTTATAATGTACTTTAATATATAATTTAATTCAATTAATTTGAACATTGAGTTGAACAAGATTCCTTTACCTAGTCCTTTTTCTAAATATTTTCTAATTTCTATAATGCTAATAGCAAACAACTAATCATTTTTTATATGTCAGGTACTACTGTGATTTATATGTATTAACTTGTTTTATCCTCAAAACAATTTCATGATATAGGAGCTAATATCTTCACACTTTATAGATAGGGAAAATGAGCCACAGAGAGGTTGAGTAACTTTCAAAGTACTCAGCTAATGCTGAAGTCAAGAAGTGAACTCAGGTAGTCTGATCCAGAGTCTGTTCTCTTAAGCACTATGCTATACTGCCTTTTAAACAGAAGGAAAAAAATTCTATATAAACTTTGAAATCATTTTGCTTAGTTCTTCCTCTCCTCTCACCTCCCAGAACTCTCTCAAATCCACTGGATTCGAACTGGTATTTTACTTATTTTCATTTTATTTTGCTTACTTGATTTTTTTGAGAGAGACAGAGAGAAAGAGTACACACGAGGGGGGTGGAGGGTCAGAGGGAGAGGGAGAGAGAGAATCTTAAGCAGGCTCCATGCCCAGCACCGAGCCTGATGTGGGGTTGATCTCACAATCCTGAGATCATGACCTGAGTGGAAATCAAGAGTCAGATGCTTAACTGACTGAGCCACCCAGATGCCCCTCAAACTGGTATTTTTAAAAAGTTATTCATTCATTACATGGGAAGAACCAACATTTTAGTAACATTTTCAGCCAGGAACATAAGATAGACCTTTATTATAGAGATCTTATCTGATGTCATTTAAGAAAACGTTACAGTTTTCTTCACACTGTTTTGTACTTTCCTTGTTGAATTCATTCCTATATATTTTTAAAGATATATTTTTAGCACCAATTTGAATAGCTTAATTCTATCTGTCTCTGTCTCTCTCCCTTTCTCTGTATACTTATCTATGTTAAAGGCCAATAGATGGGATGATAGAGACAGACTTAAGTATAAATTAAAGAGATTAAGCTTCAGAAGTTTGTATTATTTTTTTTTTAAATTGGGCAACAGCAACGAAAAGACAAAGATATAATAAAATCTTGTCCTTTTTATTCTAAAATCATCTTGTATAAGAGTACATATGTTCATCTTAATTCAATCATTTCTTTGGTTTTAACATTTTGATTGTCTTAAGAAAAACACATGAACGTCAGCCTGTCTTAGGAAAGTCACATGAAACAGCTTTTCAGCTTTTCCATTTACACTCCTCGATCCAAAGCCTAATAGTAGGAAAAAGCTTCCCACTCAATAAAACAACTAAGTTTCTATTTTTATGATTCTAGAATTTCATAATTTTTCACATTTGGCTGCAGATAAAGGAATGACAAGTTTGTCTATTAACTAAACGCATTTTCTTTTATTTATGAAGAAAATCTCGTTCTACAGAAAGTGAGAAGAGAGAACTTATCAAGTACGGAAACACTCCCCCACTCTAAAATCCCTCTTAGTGTTGAGAAATAACCAAATCTTATACAGTGTCCAATGCCATTAACTTTGTTATTTTATAATTCTGAAGCATCTATGCAGACATGAACTCAAAACAGTTGAAATTTAATTGAAATTCCCTTTGAGATATGACAGCAAAACCAAGTAATAATACCAAAAGTAAAACAAGCCGTAAGCCACAGAAAAGAGCCAAACAGCCACAGTTTCTAAACCTTCAGGAACCTCTTTGCACATCATCTCCATTTCCTCACTATTGATTTTATTCACATCACCTTGAACTGTGGCCTCTCTCTTTGCCTACCAATGAAAAGAAATGCTTAAAAATCACCATCAACCTAAATCATCACTAAAGCTAATAGTCTTTGCATAGCCCTTCTTCTTCTCTGCAGTATGTGGTATTATTAGCCATAGATCTCTTGAACATCCTCTTTACTGAGCTTCTATAGGGTATAATTATCTCTTATCATCTTTTTTATACAGCTTGCTAGAGGCTCTTACTCTCTCTTGTTTTTCCTGCCTTTGTCTCCTATCCATAATCTTTAAAACTTGGCTATGAGCTCTTTCTTTATAATCCATCTTCCTCTTCCATATTTTTATTGTCATTTCCCATACAGACCATTGCCACATCTAACTGGTCTTCTGCCTATCCCAAGCCATGTTTACAAAGAGCACTTTTCCTAAAATATGAATTGGATCATATCACTCCCCTGTTTAAAATCCTCCCCTACTACTTAGAATGAACTAAATAAATCTACTTACAAACCAAAATGATCTACATTATCTGGCTTCTGCCTCTATCTCATCTCGTGCCACTGGTTCACTGCACTCTAGCTACTGCAGCTCCTGGAACATAACAATATCATTCATGCTTCAGATCTTTGCAACTGCTCTCTACACTACCCAGATGGCTCTCTTTTGACACTTCCCATGGCTAGCTCCTTCATCCTTCAGATTTTGGGTTCACAGGTGACTTCCTCAGAAAAATCTTTCTGTAAGGATTCAATCGAAAGACAGACCCCTCCTTATTATCATCCATGACACTTATTAACCCTTGAAATTATTCTGTTTACTTGGTTTTGATCTGCCTTCCCCATGAGAATGTAAACTTCATATGGGCAGTGAGCTGACCTTGTTTAGGACTGTACCCTGGGTGCTTAGTGTGAATAGTTAGCATATAGAAGGTGACCAATAAATATTTTTAAATTATAAATAAATTAATGATTCCTTGAAGAATTTCATTTATCCACATTTACTTTATTCAGTACATGGATCACTGAATTCTACCAATAGAAATGACCACAGAAGATTATCTACACTAAATTTGGGGGATTTTCTTTTTTATAGATGAAGAAGCTGAGAGACCCACATAGTTAAATAACTTACTTAGGGTCTTCTTACCTGGTTACCTATTACTGAGGACCTCATATTATACTAGAAATGTACCCAGTAATTTGATTTTGATATAGAACACATATAATCACCACCACCACCACCACCGACAACAGAACTCTGTCCCTTAAAAACATTGTGAAACAGACTTTAGGCTGTGATTTAAGTTGCTATTGGTAAGTCTTTGACAATGCGTTTCCCCAAACTTTAGGCCTGTTTCCAACTGCTAACTAAACTTTCATCCACTGGAATATCTTTTATACTCCACCTACATAAAATATAACTTAATTTCTGACCAGTCTCAAAAATAAATAACTTATTGGTGGCATTTTGTTACCATAAAATACAGTAAAATAATAGCACAGAAAATTGCTTTGGATGCCATTCCATGCCAGAGCTAATACGCAGCATAGCACCCATATGAATAAATGTGTGAAAAAAGTTGAGTCACAATATAGATACAGTTCTGTACTTGTTATTCATAATTTCCTCAGCCTTGCTTTCCCAGATTCAATCATACCCTAAACTGTGGTTCACTTAAGAACTTTTTCCCATTTTATAACTAACTTTTCTAACTAAAATCAAACCAACTCAACCAAGCCAAACCAAACTAACTTCTTAACTGAAGTTAAACCCAGTGTCAACTAAATTCAAATAATAACAAAACACCTAATAGTACATAGTTATTTCAACAAGGTAAATTCATGCAAAACACAATGACAACTGACAGACTATCTACTCACTGACACATCTTATTTAAATGAGTAAAAAATTAACAATACCAAAGCATAGCACTTTAGCTCTTCCCTTAATTTATATCCCCTGCCTCCCTTCTTCTCATTGGAAATAACCTTGTAGAGCATGGGATGACAAAAAGAAAAATGGCATGGAATCATGACAACAACCTCTAACCCGCTCTGATAATACACTGATTCAATGGTGACAGTCAAGGGTAAAAAAATGAATGGAATATACTACTAAATACTATCCCATACACTTTGCTCAAGTCAGCCCTATGACTGGGCTGTAGTGATTAGAAGGGGAATTGATTTTATTGAAATTGAAAATATTAAAATTCATTAGAAAATGCATAAAGTCAGTGAACTTAGCTGTGAACATGTATAAGTAAAAGAGGGAGAAAACGTAGAATGTATGTTCATATTCCTGTGATCACAAAAGTGAAAGAGATTTGGAGTAATGTTGAGAGTTTGACCTAGTGAGCAGAAGGCCCCATCAACTTAGTAATAGAGCCATCTTCTTACCAAGGATATCTAGGGGAAAAAAACACATGCAAATAAAGCAAATGATAAAGTGGGGTCGAAAATACTATAATAACCTCTACCTTAAGAGATGGTCTGGGAAAACTTGGGGAAAGATCTGTGTTACAGATTGAGAATGAGGTTATGAGGCAAATACTCTGAGTTTAAAAGAGGCAATATGGTCAAACTCTCACTCTGCAGATGACATGATACTTTATGTGGAAAACCCAAAAGACTCCAACCCAAAATTGTTAGAACTCATACAGAAATTCAGTAAAGTGGCAGGATATAAAATCAATGCACAGAAATCAGTTGCATTTCTATACACCAACAATGAGACAGAAGATAGAGAAATTAAGGAGTTGATTCCACTTACAATTGCACCCAAAACCATAAGATACCTAGGAATAAATCTAACCAAAGACGCAAAGGATCTGTACTCAGAATACTATAGAATACTCACGTAAAGAAATTGAGGAAGACACAGAGAAATGGAAAAACATTCCATGCTCATGGATTGGAAGAACAAATACTGTGAAAATGTCTACGCTACCTAGAGCAATTTACATTGCTCTAGGCAATCCCTATCAAAAACACGATTCACTTTTTCACAGAACTGGAATAATCCTAAAATTTGTATGGAACCATAAACGACCCCCAATAGCTAAAGAATGTTGAAAAGGAAAGCCAAAGATGGTGGCCTCACAATTCCAGACTTCAAGCCATATTACAAAAGCTGTAATCATCAAGACAGTATGGTACTAGCACAAAAAGAGACACACAGATCAATGGAACAGAACAGAGAACCCAGAAATGGACCCTCAACTCTATGGTCAACTAATCTTCCACAAAGCAGGAAAGCATATCCAATGGAAAAAAGACCGTCTCTTCAAAAAATGGTGTTGGAAAAACTGGACAGCCACATGCAGAAAAATGAAACTGGACTATTTCCTTACACCATACACAAAAATAGACTCAAAATGATTGAAAGACCTAAATGTGAGACAGGAATCCATCAAAATCCTAGAGGAGGACACAGGCAGCAACCTCTTTAACCTCAGCTGCAGCAACTTTTTGCTACGCACGTCTCCAAAGGCAAGGAAAACCAAGGCAAAATAAACTATTTCATTAAGATAAAAAGCTTTTGCACAGCAACGGAAACAGTCAACAAAATCAAAAGATAACCAACATAATGGGAGAAGATATTTGCAAATGACATATCAGATAAAGGGCCAGTATCCAAATTCTATAAAGGATTTATCAACTCAACACCCAAAGAACAAATAATCCAATCAAGAAATGGGCAGAAGACATGAACAGACATTTCTGCAAAGAAGACATACAAATGGCCAATAGACACATGAAAAAGTGCTCAACATTACTTGGCATCAGGGAAATACAAATCAAAACCACAATGAGATACCACCCTCACACCAGTCAGAATGGCTAAAATTAACAAGTCAGGAAATGACAGATGTTAGTGAGGATGTAGAGAAAGGGGAACCCTCTTACACTGTTGGTAGGAATGCAAGCTGGAGTAGCCACTCTGGAAAACAGAATGGAAGTTCTCAAAAAGTGAAAAACAGAGCTACCCTATGACCCTGCAATTGCACTACTGGATATTTACCCCAAAGACACAAATGTTGTGATCTGAAGGGGTACCTGCACCCCCATGTTTACAGCAGCAATGTCCACAATAGCCAAACTATGGAAGGAACCCAGATGTCCACCGACAGATGAATGGATAAAGAAGATGTGGTACACATACACACACACACACACACACACACACACACACACACACACAAATAGAATATTACGCAGCTATCAAAAAAATGAAACCTTGCCATTTGCAATGACGTGGATGGAACAAGAGGGTATTATGCTAAGCGAAATAGTCAATCAGAGAACAATTATCATATGATAAGAAACAAGGCAGAGGATTACAGGGGAAGAGGAAAAAAAATGAAACAAGATGAAACCAGAGAGGGAGACAGACGGCAAGAGACTGTTAATCTTAGGAAACAAACTGAGGGTTGCTGGAGGGGGGGGTTGGGGGATGGGGTGACTGGGTGATAGACACTGGGGTGGGTATATGTGGTGGTGAGTGCTGAGTGTTGTGTAAGACTGATAAATCACAGACTTGTACCCCTGAAACAAACAATACATTATATGTTAATTAAAAAATAATTTAAAAAATGAATTAATGAGTAAAAAAAATTAAATAAAAAATAAAAGAGGCAATTTGGGCCACTTTACTGGAGTATATTTGTGCATGATGCATACCTGTTGTTTCTCTCACTGAATTTGTCAAAGCCAGAGTAGATAATACTAATTAGCATCACTAGCATGGAAAGAACACTGGGGGATGATCTCTCTCCTATAGTGACCTGTTTGGGAAGTCTACTGCAGGAGATGGCTCATTCTGTTCTTATATTCCAGAGGGTTGAATTACACAGAAAAGTAGGGGAAACAGAAGAGGGAATGAACAGTATACTATCTTATTTAATTCTCATAAAACTGTATAAGATATGTAAGGAAAATAACCTCTATAGTAGGAAGGTAAGAATCAGAAAAATGAGGATACTAGTCACAAAAGATAGAGAGTTGAAAATGTGGATGTATTCTTTTGATTCTGAAGTCCAGGTTTAGTTTACAATTGTCACTTACATCAAAGTATCTATATTCCAGGTCTATTGTATGGATTATGTGAAATAGCAGTTCTTTAAAGTACTACTACAGGTTAGTTTGAAAAACAAACCATTTAGGAAAAAGCATTACTAGTTTTAAGGAGCTCATTTTCATATAAGCTTTTAGAATTAGGATATAAGCATTTTATTAAATATATATATATGGATTTTGCTGCTCATGTTATTATATAACATATAATAAGATACATACTTCAGAAATTATCATATAACAATTATTTCTCTGTATCTTGAAGCTCAGAAAATGAATTTATTTTTTATTTCCTGGTTTTAATAATTAAGAAACATAACAAAAGGGGATGGTAATGGTCTAATTAAATCCTTGAGTGTCAGAGGCTTTTCCAAGCTCACACATAAGTGTAATAAAATTTTGGGTGCACATTATTTTTTACATTAAGTACATCAGTATTTTGTATCTCAAATCAGCATAAAGAAAACTTTTTGGAGTATTGTACAATACAGATTTTTAAAAACTTATGCAGCATGATGGCAGTCAATCTAGAAGATGTTATAAACTATAGAGACATCCTTACTTGTTACAGAAAACAAATTGTTCTCTTTGCAAAAAGAAACACAGCATATTTACATATATTTAATTTTAAGAGGTGACCTATACAGGATGTTAGATTATTTAGGAAATCCAAAATAATATGTAAATCAACTTGTCAAAATACTGTACCTTCCTCTCCTTGAACAGGTTCTTCTAAAAGCAACTCTGTCATACATTCCCAGTCTTTCAACAGTTCTTGAGAGCTCTCCCACAAACTGTCCACCAAGTAGGCTGCATGTTCATGTAACTAAAAATAACAAATCAATTATGACTGAAGAATATTTATGGAAGAAACCACTAATATTTCAATTTAATAAGCCATTTTCTTCATAATTGAAATGGCTTGGTCACAACATTTCCAGGAGCCACTTCAAAAACAATAAATATATTTGTATGTCATTGTAAATAATGGAGATGCAATATGTAGACTTAATAAAAAATTTATTTTATTTTTTTGCAGTTGTAAGGTTAAGGATCTCCCAGTCCAATGACATCATTTATAGATAAGGAAACTGAGAGTATAACTAGTTAACAGAATTCATGAAATTACAAATTGGATCAAGGTCACTTTTCATTATTCTTGTTTTTTCCTATAACTAGCTTTTTTTTTTTTTTTTAAGGAAAACAATTCCTTTCTCCTAGAATTCCTTTGAAAATGTGGTACCAATATTACTTACTTTACATCTCTGTCATCTTGGTCAAGGTCAAAATGTTAAGTTACTCTATTTCTTCTCTTTTGTATTCTCATCTCCATTTAAATTCATTGCATTCCCTATCCCACCCCACCCCACCCCTCACCTTTTTGGGGCTCATTACTCTTGACAACTTCTTTGGAACCCATGCTCCCACATAACACTCTCATGTTCCTCATCAAACACTTCACACCAAACTCTCTCTCTACCACTCGTTAGTCCAGGAAGAATATTATTCAAAAAGCTCTTTGGAGAAGGTAAGTAGAGATGGTGGCACTGTTCTAGTTTCTGCTACTACAACTAACTTCTCCACCCTTATATAAAAGTTCTTCCACCTTTGAGGCTCATGACATCCAGATAAACTAGTTTCTATATCAGTGCTATTCAAACTATATATTTCAAACCATTCTTAGTTGCTATTTTAATGCATTGAGACCAAAGTTAAAAAAAAAAAACCAGAAAAGAGTATATAGCACATAGAAAGTTAAGTACTACTTCATACAACTCTTACTTCAGTTATATGCGCTTGTAACTTGTGAGAGAAAATGCTTTGCGCATCATGAATAGTGGCCCAAAATGTGTGCAAGTCTCCTTTCTAGACCTACTGGTTATTTATTTATAGATTGGCATTATTTGGTAAGTAAGTTGGTTTTCTTCTTCACTCCTAACTCTATCATTAATTCTTTCATGTGCATTTTGATTATCTATTTAAAGCTCTGCTTCATTTGCACTCCTTAATTATTCTATACTTCATTTCTACTGCATTTCAAATCTTACACTGTAGCCTTTCAAATGCCTCAAGAAAACCACACACACACACACATATACACACAGAGAGAGAGTTTTCCAATGATTTTCTCCAGAGTAGATAATATCGATTAGCATCTCTACTTAGAAAGAACACAGGCAAAGGTTTATAGCAAGGTACATTCAAACTTTCCATATTTACATATCCTAGGACACTAACTACTCCTAGGTCTTCACTAACATCATTCTAACAATGACAGCTACACATGGTGTACAACCTGGTTTCAAAAATGAAAATTAGCAGCAGAAAACAGAAAAACAAATAGTTTCAAAGTTGCAGCTATTAAAACCTATACCGGAGTGGAATTATTATTTAATGGGTATAGAGTTTCAGTTTGGGAAGGTTTTTAAAAGTTCTAGAGATGGATGGCATTGACAGTTGCATGGCCATGTGATTGTATTTAATGGCAATGAACTATATACTTCAAAACAGTTAAAGTAACAGATTTTGTCATGTCTATTTCATCACAATTAAACAAACCCCTACGATAAATGTTAAATAAACCTGCTTTTATGCCTGACTCTGTGTACATGTAAAGTATGTCTGTAAAATAGGTATAGAAAGGTTCACAATTATATTTCTGGTGGATCAGCCCTTCTATACATATAAAATATCCCCTCCCTGTTTCTCTTAATATTTTTGGTCCTCAGTTCTGTCTTATATGATATTGCCTCCTCAACTTTCTGTAAGCATTTGTTAATTATACGTAGCCTTTATCCAGGTTGTTTACTTTCTGTGTATAAACTTCCTGTGTTTTGACTGATGTATTTTATAAACATTTTTCATCTGTTTATTTCAACTTAAATGACAATCTGCCTTTTATAAAGCATGTTAATCCATTTATACATCTACTGGGGTAACTGATATTGGAAATATTCCTGGATTCTGATTCTTTATGATCTACTGACATTTTCTTGTCTTGTCTGTGCTTTCTTCAGTTTATTTTCTAACTTATATTTTTCTATCACTCAGGTCCCTAACACATTTATTTACGTCATTTAATTTTACACTGCACTCCTACATCTTAATAATTTTTAGGTATTTGCCTTAAGCTTCACAGTCACAGTACGTAGGCTTAGTTTTAAGTTTTTTCAGGTTTATTTGCTTGCCCATGTTACTTATATTCCTTATTTTCCTTTTATTGTAACCATTTTTTATTTTGCTAGAAAACATCCTCAAATAAAACATTTTAACTGTGTGTCCTTTGACTAGTTCTTCCTCTCTATTCTCTGTTCTCTTTTCAGAACTCCTACTAGATAATAAAACTTAATCAGTACTTCCTTTCTTTTACTTTCCGTCTCACACTACTTATGTACTACCTTCTGGAAAAATCCCTTGGTTTAATCTATAGCCAATCCTTGGTTATGTCCACTCAGGCCATTTAATGATCTGCTTCACTCCTAAATTTTGGAAATCATGCTTCTAATTTCTATGAACGCCCCGCCTCTTTCATAATAGCTTCTTCTTACATCCAGGGGAATTAATAAAAATTTTTCATTAATGTTGGGTTTTGTGTTTCAAATTTCAGTGATTCTTGGTTGCTAGTTCATATAATGTTGATATTCTAGGCTCAAGAAAACTGGTAGCAAGAANGATCCCATAACGCCGGGATCACGCCCTGAGCCGAAGGCAGACGCTTAACGACTGTGCCACCCAGGCGCCCCGCAAGAATCCCTTTCTTAAGTCTGATTGCAACATCCTGGGTTCCTTGGTTGTGCACGAAGTGGAAAGAGGGAATCTATAATCAGTCAGGCTTTTCCCCTAACACGTAGGTATGCAATGCCTTTTGAATGCCAAAAATTCCCCGTCCCTCCTAGTGGCCATAAATTGTCTAGGGCACTCATCAACTCCTTTGTTTCTTAGACCAATGTCCACATCCCAAATACGTTTCTAAGTGGAAGAATAAGCTCAGCTAAAGGCTGCCACTTAATTACTACTTATAACTTAAACCTTTTACCAGTCTGTGCTGCTCAGATCTTTGGTTTATTTCAGATTTTTACCAGAAAATCTCAAAAATTTCCCCACTATTTTTTGCCTTGAATAGGACTATGGGTTATTTAACTCTAATGGAATTAATCACTTACTTTATAGCTTCCACAAATTCCTCACAGTTCTCTTTCATCTCGACTTATTCAGCATGAGGTTTTTAGGTGAATGAATTGTTGGCACAATTCAAGGCTTTAAGTAGTATAATTCCATGATCATTGGCATTTTTAAAGATGACTTCTCTGCCTTGAACCACGGCATATTAAAATTTAGCTCAGGCATGCTGTCATTGTTCCAGAAATTTTTTTGTATGTGATAGCCAATATTTTCAATGTAGATGCTAACTTCTTTGACAATTTCCTCATCTTTTTGATTAGTTAAGGTGGTGGCTTAGTAGAATCCATTCTGTTAACACTAGTAACCAGTTTTTTCAAACTCAATGTGTATACCAGAAGGACATGATAATGTGTTGGACCATTTTCTGATTATGAGTTTCAAATTCACCAGTATGAGCAATAACAATCATTATAACATGGTCAGTCAGAAATCAGCTTGACTGATGTTTATGATATAGTCTATCTTGGGGCAAATGTGATGACCACATAACTTGCTAGTCTCAAATCTCTATAAGAATACCATGTAAATCCATATTTGAGGAAAAAAAATTCTAATATGGCCAGTAAGGATAAAAGGTTATAATTGTCTTCCAGACACTTTATACCAACGACCTTCTATTGCTGGTGAAAGATAAAGCTATAGAAAGGAAAGCCCTGAAAAGGACCTGGAACCCTAAAAATGAAACAAAAATAAATTTTCTAAGAACAGTTTTTGTTATCATAATTTTATAACAACAGCATGAAAATCAGGTATCTGCAAGCATTCTTTAGGAATTAGATGGAAAAAAAAGGTAACTCAATAGAGTCACTGTAAGTAAAATAGATAATTAAAATTACATTTAAATTTCTTTACAAATTATATAAAACACAGATTAAAATTACATATAAAATTATATTTATTATCTAGGTGGATTTTACTCTGCTATATCTAAGTGCAATTTATTTTATAGGGTCTCCCCTAAACTGGTATATAAGGCAAATTAAGCTCATTTTCCTGGTGACTTTAATTATAATTTTCTGGGTACATTCTGATTCATCTTTAACTGGCTTCAAAGTTACTCATAATATTTTACCTGTTTTCTCTGCCTGCTGACTTCTCTGTTGAGCACTTACATACACTAATGGAGCTGACTGTATAATGGAACCTTACTTTGATTCTTTTTATGAAAAATCATTTACAATGCAAATAATCACCTCAAGTTACTAAGCTTAAATTTCTAAATACTCTTATACTGGGTTTTATTCTCTGCTGAAATAGAGCCAGTCATTGGTGAATCTTGAAGAACATATAAAAACAAATGAGAAAAAAAAGTTATTATTCATGTACTATCATTCATGAGCAATTATGGGGAGATTTCTTGGATATGTCAATAATACGTCTATTATCTTCCATCTTATATGACTGTCATAATTAACTTCATCATTTCATATGCCTAGAAGGAGGGTGACCATATTTCTACATCATCAGCAATGTTTTGGGTTATGCTTATTGCTTTGGAATAATTTTAATAGTATCATTTATCACTCTGAAAAGCATCAGTTTGTACGGTAAGTTCTATGGTCACATTAGCTATAGGGAAATCTGGACTCCCCACATCAAGTACCATTTAGATGTCACACAACTAAAATACACAAGGTATTTTAGCACTGGAATCAATGACTGCTATAAAGGTTGTGATGGCTTTAAAATGTCACTTTTTGGTACAAAAAGAAAAGAAAATTAACTGGTTTAGATATATCTCTTAATTGCCATTATTTCACATGTAATTCATATATAAAAGAGGGAAACTACTCTACTATCAACCTCTTTTACTTCAGTATTTTAGAATTCTATTACTAAAATGTTACTCTTAAAATCCAGTAAAACAAAGAAAGATGATTATCACTTCAATTAATCCCATTGATAGGTAATTCATCTGTAAACTGGACCTGTTCTATATTATGACCTGTAAGGTCTCTTGCAATTCAACTTTTTATGAGTCTATTACTAAAATATTAGTAATTAACATGTGCTGTAGAAAAATAAAAAGGAATTCAGAGTAAAACACAATCAGAATCCCACCATAAGAATATGGCTTTAATAAGCATTCAGCTCCCAGTGCAGACTAGTTGTAGAGGATAAGAAAAGAGATTGTAACAGAGAATGTTTCTTGTGAAACACAGGACACTATAAAGAGTAATATTATCATGAATCAACTAAAACATTTTAAATATGCTTTGCAGTTGCTTCTGCAGCTGACAAGAATGCCATAGAGGAGAACTGGGAAATACATTTTAATGTTCTTATAACACTTTAGAACACAGCAGCAAACATAAGAATATAGTAATACCACCTGAAAATAGAGTGGTAATACACATTACAAATTGCTGCTTTAATTAAAAGATGAAACTGTGTAAAACTAAGTATTTATGGTTTTTTAATATATCAAAAAGAAAAGTCTTTGGGCTTTCAGAGATCCAAAAAATTTTCCTTCAATGAAGAATCAAGTTCAATTAGTCTAGATCATCATATTCCTTAAGCTCTTCAACAAATAGTTTAAGTAGTATTTGTATGTCTCATCTCCATCAATTTTTGAAACTACTGTTGCTATTTAAGTTACATTTTTATATAGGACTTGACTTTGCGTAATACTTTTAATCCTGTTCCTTTAAAACTGGGCTAAAGGTATAACTTGAAATGGCCTATCAAAGTGTGAGATTTACTGAGTATTTAGTGTTTTATCTTAAACCTCACAGCATTTTGTATTTTACTCCATAATATAGCCACGCTTGCTTTTTAAGAAAATAATGTTTTAAGCACTCAAAACATAAAGTGTGGTTGGTCCCTGAGCCAGAGACAGAAATATCATAAACATGCATCCAGGAACATTTAGAAATGCAGCACATCTGACCACACCCTACACCTACTGAATTAGAACTGGCATGTTATTTAACAAGATCCCCATGTAATCTGTATACATATTTAAAACACTGTTTCTAAACACATCCTTTACTCAAATGCAACTCCCCAGATGGTTCTGTTTCTGACTTTATTCATTCTCTGTTCTTCCCAATTTGCTTAAAAAAATATTAGTAACTCTTCTGCCATGCTTTGTCCTACCTCTACTCATTCTACTGACACAGTTCCTAATTCTCTGATCTCAATTTCCATATAGGCTGCCTGTTTGTCTACTTCTCATTCCTACAGAGTTTCTCCAGGACTTTCAAATTTGAGCACTCAGAATCTTTTGAAGTTTCTCACTTTCCTGGACATTCCAACACAAATCA
Source organism: Ailuropoda melanoleuca (assembly GCF_002007445.2). Lineage (NCBI taxonomy): Eukaryota > Metazoa > Chordata > Mammalia > Carnivora > Ursidae > Ailuropoda > Ailuropoda melanoleuca. The sequence goes on along the minus strand of NC_048223.1, from coordinate 12,054,840 downwards.
AAAATCTTTTTCTAGGTAAAATTCAGGGTCCAAGGTCCCTAGATTTTGTCGGGGAAAACAAAAGTTCACTTGTGCAAGCAGATTCTGATAGATACTGTATTATGAATGTTAATTACAAAATTATTTAAATGATAACTGACATCAAAATATCACATGGAAATACTGCTAATGGAGATTTTTCATCGACTAATTAAAATATTTAAATTCATATTTTATTTCTCCTTAAAAATGTAATTTTCAAACAAGTTAGAACTAACGGTTTTAACACCTTGACAACTTTCACAAGGTCTTTATAGAATTTAAAAGCTACAGACAAAAATTCCAGGAAAAAAAAGCAACAACAAACAATTATGTAGTACTACGATACCATAAAGTTTAAAAACTGCTAGCCTACATTTACTCAGTGTTGACCCACAACTGCATATATACTCCCAACAAAAGGCAGAACACAGATTCAATAATCAGACAATCCATGCAAGCAATTTTGTTAAGAAACAGACTTATTCTCATAGGATTGAAAAATCCCAATTAATTACAATGAATTAAATGATTTTATTTAAAATGTAATCTAAATCAAAAAAATAAAATAAAGAGTTATGTTAAAATTTACCTCACTTTCGAGAAAGAAAAGAACCAGCATCCTAATGAGGTTCCCATTTGGACTGTTCCTTCCTCTCCTCTTTGCTAATGCTTCTTCTGCTTGTGGATCATGTCTGCTAAATAGCCTAGAAATAAGTAACAAAACCAGAGCATTATGAATTTGCATGGATATGAATTTTAGTCTTTTCTTTCACTGTAAAAATTATTATAGTGTTTAAAAAAACAATATCAGATATCAGGTTACTGTTTTATTTCAAACCATGTAACTGATGTTTTTATAGGTTAAAAAATGGTTAGATCTAAACAATTTTGTACAATTCAATCACACACACAATGTAAAAGGAAGCTTTTTGACTACTCAATGTTCAAATATTTACGAAAAATATTAACTTTTTATCCTATATGATACTAGAATACATAATCTTTTAGAGTTCTATCTTCTTAAATATTAATTTCAGTCAGGTAATTAAAGACTTTAACCATATGTTCTATCAACAATTAAAGAAATTGGGGCACCTGGGTGGCTCGGTCAGTTAAGTGTCTGCCTTTGGCTCAGGTCATGATCCTGGAGTCCAGGGATCAAGCCCCATGTTGGGCACCCTGCTCAGCAGGGAGTCTGCTTCTCCCTCTCCCTCTGCCCCACCCCCCCTCAAATAAATAAAATCTTTTTAAAAATTATAAAAATTCACACTTTTAATGATTACTTCTATCATTTTCAGCTGGTTATCTAAAAACAGTACTCATTAACCAGTACAGAATAAAATGATATAAACATTAAATTTTTAAAAATCACTTAGTGACAAAACTTCTAAAATATGACAAAGACATGACTTGAAAATTTTAATTTGCTTAGAAGATTTATTCTAAAAAATTTTAAGGTGCCTTATTCCCGGGTATTGCTCTAGGTAAATGGGATATAACAGTAAACAAAGACAAAATACCTATTCTCATTGAGCTCTCACTCTAACGGACAGAAATAAATAGATAAATATATACTATCTCAGGTGTTGTAAGGAAAAACAAAGAAGTAGGAATAGGGATATAGTGTGTGCTGCTTTAGATATGGATATTACAGTAGGCCCTTCAGAAGAGAGGCTAAATAACTGAATAAAGAAGGAATAATTTCATGTGACATAAAAATAAGTCAATCTCAAGCAGAAAATGAATACAGAGAAGTTGAGTATTTTGGGGGCAGGGGAAACTATACAGTAAGGGGAGAAGATTAGAGCATTATTTGAAGCAACATCAGCATAGCTATCAGCTGGTTTAAGAGAAAATTTTGTTTACTTGGATGGCTTTCAGAGGAAGGAACAAATGGGAAAAAACAAGAGTCCTTTATAACTGAAGTGAACAAAACTGGATAATCACATTTACTGTATATAAATGTAAGATATGGAGGCATCAACCTAATTTTTCTAAAACTAAATTGTAGATTTTTGAGGACTACTAAAATACTCATTTCAGATATGTTTACTATTTTATGGATGTGTGGTTAAGCTTGTGTACAGCTTGTAAATTAGATTACAAAACAGACTAGGTGTGTATATGCAAAGTTGCCTGTTTTCCTTTTAAACTTAATTACAGACGTAGTGAAGACAAGGGCCATTTGCACCCTAATGTTCATAGCAGCATTGTCCACAATAGCTAAATCGTGGAAGGAGCCGAGATGCCCTTCAACAGATGACTGGATTAAGAAGATGTGGTCCATATATACAATGGAATATTACTCAGCCATCAGAAAGAACGATTACCCAACATTTGCAGCAACATGGACGGGACTGGAGGAGATTATGCTAAGTGAAATAAGTCAAGCAGAGAAAGACAATTATCATATGGTTTCACTCATTTATGGAACGTAAGAAATAGCAGGAAGATCAGTAGGAGAAAGAAGGGAAGAATGAAGTGGGGGTAAACAGGAGGGGGAATGAACCATGACAGACTGTGGACTCTGGGAAACAAACTGAGGGCTTCAGAGGGGAGGGGGGAGGGGGGTGAGGGGACTGGGATAGGCCGGTGATGGGTATTAAGGAGGGCACATATTGCATGGTGTTATACACAAATAATGAATCGTGGAATATTACATCAAAAACTAAAGCTATACTGTATGGTGACTAACATAACATAATAAAAAATTATTATAAAAAAAATAAATAAACGTAATCATAGAACTCCTGAGGCTACTCTAAAGCTTACTTGTTAAGATTTGAAAAGATCACAATATTAAATGATGGGAGAATGCTCAAAGACATTAGGAATCAAAAGTTCTCCAACTGTGAGTATCTCCAGGGCAAGGGCATAAAACAAGCTTATGGAGTGAACTTTTCATTTGATTAGAAATTGGCTTCATTTTCACAAAGAAATAACAAAGGCTTATATTTGTGGATTTTTATGTAAAATATTCCAATTTTAAACTTTTTAGCAAGTATTTCAGACTTAGAAAAATACAATGCAGATAAAATAAGATATACCCAAGGGTCTTTCTGATCCAAGTGCTGCCAGTTTATGGCCTCTATTCTGTAAAGAACCACCCTCTGTAATCTATTTTTTCATTGAAACTGTAAAATCAATAAATTCTAAAAACACAAAGCTTTTTGAAAAGTAGAGAATAGGGGCTAACTAGAATGCAACAGTCCTGGAAAAGGAAGAAAAGTTAAGACTACAATACACCCTTGATATTTGTGACAGTCAACACCTCAAGATAAATATGGAAATAACACTATTCTATTAGCCATAGATGTTGGAGTCAGTGGCAAATTCAATATATTACTTTAAAAGTCATGCCTGAAAATCTTGACTTTCTTCCCTACTTTTATTACCAGCATGCACTAGTAACCAGCTTCTGTCTTAAAGAAAGATCTTTCACATGGGAACAACTTTTCCCACTCTGAGAGGTACCACCAAGTAAAGCCAGTTGCTGCAGCACTGAGATGCTGGTGGAGGGCCGGGCCATTATCAAAGTTAATTACCCATGCACAACAGTTGCCCAATGCAATGATTTATATCTGTGCTTAGCATAATCACAAATGACTACATGTAGTAGAATTCTGGGTTCACCTGCCAACAACCAAAGTCACTAAGTTAAATCCATAAACAAAAAAACAAAAATAAGGTAAAACACAGCCCCCCCAGATATGTTTAAACTTTAAGAATGAATTTACTAATACATTATAGACCATACAAAAGACCAACATCAAAACGTATTTCATAAGAACACTTAATTATATTCATAAACTCTCATTAGCTCTATGCTTTGTTAAAAAAAAAAAAAGATGAGGTTTTGCTTTTTAATTAAACTACGACTGTATACATAGGTTTCAGAATCACTATAGATTACTGATTAAAATAATCCTCACCCCCACAGAAAGAATTAGAAAAAGAAAAAAGCCATGAAAGATTGGTAGGCATTCTGAAAGTGATTTTAGGTTACAAATGTTGAGAAGGTAAGATGAGAACTAAGAATTTTAAAAGGGAAGAAACACTGGTGAAATGAAACACAAGTTATCTGCGGAAGCTTTTATAAACTTCACGTACTTCCCTAGTCTCCACCAACATCCTAGCTGAGAACCATCCTTTTAGATTTCAGGAAAAAGGAATACGTCACAAGGGACATCGTTTTCAGAGATTTGATTCGTGATGTGCACATAGGCTAAAAGGATATTACAGCCCCCAGAACCTGAAGTGGCCACTTCCAGCACTGTTTTTACTCACTATTACTGTCTTCTACTAACTCTGAAACAACAACAAAACAAAGTACAAAAGTAGAATCTGGTTTCAAAGGTAATTAACTCACTTTTTGTGAAGGAATTCTCCAGCTGCCACAGCAACAGGGCGATGTGCTGAGTACACCAAGTGGTAAACATTTTCACAGTCTTCATTAGAAAGAGCCTCTTCACTTCCACTGAAAAATTCACAAAGCAACATCTGAGCCAAAATAAATGTTTACTTTCAGTTCTATCTTTATTTAAATTTTGTAAAGTTCATTATAAAAGCTCAAGCCGTATTGATCTTATTTTCATCTCTTTTTGTTCTTATTTTGAAAGTAACATTTCTCTAATTATAAAAGATAGCTGATCAGTATACAAAATTCAGAAAATACAGATAAAAAAAGAAAATAAAACGCCCATGGTACCCTGGGATTATATACATAGCCCAAATTAGTTCAATTTCTTTCAAGGTGCATAAAATTTTTCAAAGGCACTAGGAATATATCTGTTTCACAGTTAAATTATTATTATAGTATGTAATTCTTCTTTACAGAATTGTCTATTTAACTTATTAATTAATTAATTTTTAAGTAAGCTCTATGCTCAACGTGGGGCTTAAACTCACAACCCCAGATCAAGAGTCACGCATTCCACCAACTGAGCCAGCCATGAGCCCCAGAGAAATGTCTATTTTAAAAATTATATTTTATCACCATACTTACAATACCATTTAGTCTTTTTTCTATATAAAGTAGATTCAGAGGTCATAACCATTCCTTTACTAACACAAATTTCCTATCTTTCTACTCATGTATTCTTAAAGTTTGAGTCATTTCTTACTTTGCCAGAATGTGGTTTTTTTTCCTCAAAAAAGGAATATCTATTTCCTATTAACATGCTTAAAAATGTCTGATATGATTAGAGATTAACAATGACTAGAAAAAGTATAGAATTCTTGGGCTGTACAGGGCTTGACAAGATGGAGGGGTGGGTATAAGTTCATTCCTCAGAATTCAATCCTAGAGATGCCTCAGAAGAGGAAGTTGAGGGATCTCTCAAAGAAACATAAAATGAGAATAACCTATGCAGCAAAAGAAGGTATAGCTGCATCACAGTATAAGGAACTATAGTTCTAAATGAAAAAGAGCTGGCTATCAAGGATGGGACACAGGTTAGAGCACTTTTTTAAAGTACATTTCCCCCCCTCTCAACAATGGCTGTTGTAATTCTACTGTGAAACAAAAACAGTATCCAAAAATAGTATGAGAGGTTATCAACAGGGTTGTGCTGGAACCAAGAAGCATTGAGAAATTAACAAGTGTAGGCAGATTGGCTAGCCCATGACCCACACTGTCCCTGTATTTCCCTTCCATATCCTGAAGGTCATGAAATTACCACTGAAGGAGACAGGTTTTTTTTCTAAAAGATTTTATTTATTTATTTGAGAGAGAGAGCAAGTGAGAGAGAGCCAGATCACAGGGAGTGGTGGAGGGAGACAGAGATGCAGACTCCCCACCGAACAGGGAGCCCAATGCAGGGCTCGATCCCAGGACCCTGGGATCATGATCTGAGCTGAAGGCAAACACATAAGTGACTGAGCCACCCAGGCACCCCTGAAGGAGACAGTTCCAAGACTGCTGAGGAAGAGTTACAAATTACAGCCACAGGCTTTCTGTCCTGAAGCAGAAGTGTTTTTGTCCATGCCCAACTCATACCCCTAAATTATGAAGAGGGGCACAAAGCTAAGGCCTAAGTTTTACTCCTTCATCCAATTATACATCATCAGCTAAATTAGCTAATACCCTCAGGAGACAGTTAAACTCATAGGAAGCAAAAGAAAATAATCTATGCCAAAAGAAGGAAAATTAAGACAGAAACAATTTAAAGGAGATAAAACAGGGTGTTACATGTGACTTTACCTGTTGTTCTGACAGAGATCCCGTAAGCCAAGAGAAAAAAAGCCAGATCATTTCATGCAAATACTGTAAAAGACTGGAAAGCTGATTTTGTGATCCTTAGCTCATTACTCACCAAAATAATATATAAATTAGGGGACTGAGCAATACAATGGATAGAGAGAATCTGTTTCAAGAGAAAATGTCAGAGTACTGTATAACTCTGAAACCTCCCCAAGTGAAACTGGAGCACAAAGTTTCGGGGAATCACTATAAAAACTTTATAAACATCGCTTACAACGGTGAGGAGGTTTAGGAAATGGTATCAGGTACAGAGTTTAAAAAAGTATAAATGTGAAAAGCAGACTAGAGCAACCCATGGTAGTAAATTAAGAAGAAAAGGGGTATTGTGGACCTTGCTGCTATGCCCTTCAACAGATGAATGGATAAAGATGATGTGGTACATATATACAATGGAATATTACTCAGCCATCAGAAAAGAACACCTACCATTTGCATCAACACGGATGGAACTGCAGGGGATTATGCTAAGTGAAATAAGTCAAGCAGAGAAAGACAATTATCATAAGGCTTCACTCATATGTGGAACATAAGGAATAGCATGGAAGACCAGAAGAGAAGGGAGAGAAAACTGAGTGGGAAGAAATCACAGAGGGAGACAAACCATGAGAGACTCTGGGAAACAAACTGAGGGTTACAGTGGGGAGGGGGGGGGAATGGGGTAACCGGGAGCTGGGTATTAAGGAGGGCATGTGTTGTGATGAGCGCTGGGTGTTATATGTAACTAACGAATTGCTGAACATTACATCAAAAACTAACGATGTACTATATGGTGGCTAACTGAACATAATTGAAAAGAAAAGAACAGAAAAGGGGTAGAAGGGGACCATCCATAAACAGGCTGTGTTTCCTGTAGACCAGATATGGAATACTGAAAGGGAGCCAATCTGAATAGTTTTAAAAGACTGCCCAACAAGACTACCTATAGGGCCTAAGCAACTCCAACAGAGAAACATGAAGGTCAGGGGCTGACACTCAAATAGCCAGAGGAGGCACTGTCTACTCTGGGAAACTAAAGTCACAAATACCTAGAGCAGGGAGAGATCTCTGAGGAATCCACCTAATGAATCAGGTATCTGACACAACTGAAGGGCCATAACTGTACCTCCTAAATAAGACATGTTCTACCTGTATCTCTTCCAATGAAAATGTAGAAAGGAACCTTAAAAGACTTTTGAAACCAGTCAAACCATTTTCTAAATTGTTATGAAAGTAGGAATTTTTAGCAAACAAGATTTCAGATGATTTGAAAACTCCCTTTAAGGAAATAAATTAGCAGTTGAAATAATCTTGGAGAAGACTATGAGAAAATTACCTTTCCCTAGAAAAAAAGGAAGAAGAAATAGCAAAGGAAAGTTTACTCCCCTCTAGATAAGTATTAAAATGAAATAAACAAGGACACACATGTATAGCATTAATGCAGATCTTAAACTCCAGACAATTCCAACAAAACAGGTGGGCAAGTGGAGTGTCAAGTATTTTTTTGTTTGAGGGAAAGATCCTGGTAAGTTTGTGAAATTTACAAGGAAAGAGTAACTAGGGGGTCAAATACTTTAAAACAGACTTGAAAAGGAAAACACTTCAAAGGTATAGATAATTTAAACAAATTCAAAGTAACAAATGTAAATACAGAACGTAATTAGAGAGCTTTTTTTTTTTAAGATTTGTTTATTTGGGAGAGAGAGAGTGCGAGCACATGAGCGGGAGGAGCAGAGGGAGAGAAAATCTCAAGCTGAGTCTGTGCTGAGAGCAAAGCCCAATGCCAGGCTCAATCTCACAACCCCCTGAGATAATTACTTGAGACAAAACCAAGAAGTAGAGGCTTAACCAACTATGCTACCCAGGCGCCCCTAGAAAGTTATTTTTAAACATATTTAGAAAACTTAGAAATTGACCAAACCATTCAGAACACATTCTCAGACAAAACAATACAATAAAAAAAATGACACCTTAAAAAAATATGATTTGGAAAGAATAGAAACATTCTACTGAATAATGCAGAATTAAACCAGTAATTATAAATGTAATCAAAATATTTATCATTGAATGTCTCTGAAAATACTTAAGAAAAGGGGTATCTGGGAAACAAACTGAGGGCTTCAGAGAGGGGGGTGGGGGAATGGGATAGGCTGGGGATGGGTATTAAGGAGGGCACGTATTGCATGGTGCACTGGGTGTTATACGCAAGTAATGAATCATGGAACTTTACATCAAAAACTAGGGATGTATTGTATGGTAACTAACATAATATAATAAAAAATATTATTAAAAAAAACCTATCTCAGAAATCACAGCAATGAAGAACTTTAAATACCTTCCTAGAACAAGAATTAAAGGATCCACTCTCAGTGGTAAATTCATAGTGCTAAAAGTCCTGCCTAATGCAGGAGAGAATAAAGCAGAATAAAGCAATAAAGAGAATAAAGCAAAAATGTTAAGGTTAAAAAATGAGGAGACAAACTGAAATTGTTTGCCGGTGATGTATAATAATCTACATAGTAAATCCAAGAGAATCAACAAACCATCAGAATACGTAAGACTTCTAACAGGTTGCACATATAAGACTAACATAAAAATTAAACATTTCTATGTCCCAGCAATAATCAAGTAGAAAATACCTTTAACACTAAATACTAATCATACAACAAAACCATAAAGTATTTAAGAATTAACCCAAAACATGAAATAATTTAACCTTGTGTAGAATATCTAATGAGATATGAATAGAGAAATGCATCATTTAGATGCATAAATGACATATAGAGCTGGATTCTCTCCTAAATCTGTCATAAAATCCAATGTGTTAGAGAGCCCTGTTCCTCAACCACAGACCCCAACAGTTAAAACCAGAAACAGACAAGACAGCTTAACTCTAATCAACCATGCTCTAACCAAAACCCATTGTGCTAATTTATCACAGTTTCTTGAGGCACTGATGAAGGTGTTTTGCAATGACTGGAACATCCTGTGCAGCCAGATCAAAAAAGCTCTGGTAGCAACAGAATGCCTGGAAGACCACACCCCACACATTCCCTTCCCTGCCCATGACCATGGGCTAAACACATACTGACTCTCACCAGTGACTGCGCGCTCTCTGCCTGCTCTCTTGCATGTACCCCACCCCCACCCCACCCCCGGACCTCTCTCTATAGAATGCTAGGTTTCCACGTGCTGGTGAGGTTGGTTGTTAAGACCTGAGCCTGTCATGTCCCCCTGCTGCCTTTCTCTTTTCCAAACTTTCACCTCTTGAGTTATTGGCCTCTCCTGGAATGAGTTTACCTGAGTTTGTTCGGCAATAGTGTTGGCAAACCTAGCCAGGAGCTACGCTTTCGATTTGTCCAGACCCTTCATTATTCGCTGGGAAGGAGCAGTGTGGCTATAACAGCACACCAAGGTTTACTGTTCCCTGAGTTAGTGGTTATAACAGATGGTTGGGTAACAAATGCAGTCCTAATACTTAAAATCCCAGCCAAAGTTTTTGAGGAATTAGAAGACACACTTAAAAAAAAAGTTCACATAGAAGAAAAATAATCCACAAGTAGCTAGTGGATTTTAAAAAGAAAGGCAAAGGAGGAGGAATCAACCAAAAAGAGGAGGGCTTATTTATAACACATACTATATTATAAAACTACAATGACAAAGAGTAGGTACTAGAGCAGAAAGGGGTAAAAAAGATCAAAACAATAGCCTGACCTAGGTGGTATTTGGTATGTGATAGATACAGTATAACAAATTGGGAGGAGGATTTGTAATGACTTTGCTAAGACCTACATTCTCTCACATACATTCTTCCCAGCTTTAAGTCAAAGCTCTATAGATAATTAGTGCTACTTAAAAATTTCTATCATATGAATGACACAATTTAAATGCCTTATGTCCTTTCTCATAGTTTCTACCATTCCAAAGGAGCCTATCTGAAAAACCTATACCTTTTGAGGTCTTCTCTCTCTCTTTAAATAAAAAGGTATGTTACTTTGCTGGTATTTTCTCTGGACTGCATAAAGAACTTTTACATGGAACAAACCAGTCAAAATAAAAAACAAAAAGAGAGAAAAACAAAACATTTTGTTTCAAACCTAACCTTAAACTGTAAAAGTAGAACCTAAAGTGATAAGATATACATTAGTGTTATATTGGGAAATACATCAATAATGCCGGGAAAAAGGCATTAAAATACCACCCAGGTGCTCCCAATATTAAATTATTAACAAATACTATACTTACTGAAGTATCAGAGTAACCAACCGAATAGCTTCAACAGCAACATCATATTCCTTATCAAGTGTCATTGATACAATGCGATCCTGAAAAAAAAAATTAAAAATCAAACCAAACATGAGCAGAAAATAAAATGGGACAGACCTAAGGCAATATCATTGGAGAGTACATGCAAGACTAATAGTAGATTAAATGGAAAACTTTACTCTTAAACCCATATTATCATAATCCATACAAAGGAGGTATTAGTATAAATGTTCATAATCTAAAATCTTTCTCATCAAATAGCATTCCCTAACACTAAGACAAATAAACCTTAACGTGCAAAATTAATATAACTATATATATAACTATATAATATAATTATAAAGAAAATGTTCTTTTATGCAGGAGAGCCTTCTGTTGAAGGCAGTAAATAAGAACTCATGTTGGTAATATCTTTTGTAAAGCAGAAATTCATTCATCTATTTAATACAGGCTTATTTAAAGAACATGTAGTAAAGAATATGAACACTTGTTATGGTAATGTTATTTGTTAAACTAGCCATAACTAGCATTTTAAAAGTAAAAAAACAAAACAAACTAAGCATTCTTGATGCTTACCTTGAATCGGTTAGTGAATAACTCCAATTTGGGAAATAATTCTCTATTGGTATATAGACTCTGTAGAGCTTTCAAACATTTCAGTCTGACTTCTCCTTGCTTCAGAAATACAAATAAAAACACAACAGAAGCGGTCAATTCCATGCCACAAAAGTTGAAAAGATTTAAGCCTATGTGAAGACTAAAGTAATTTTCAGCTTATCCATTCAATTTACATCATATTCTGATTCAACACAGGGTGGAACCAAGCAATTGTACAGTGTTGTACTTCTGTTTAATTAAAAATGCACTGGAAACCCCTTAGTTACTTGAGAGTAAGCTACACCTTTTTCAAATATTTATCATCTCTGATTCAACATGGAGTGTTTCCCATGTCATACTGTGGCATTCTGAGAAAATTTTTAACCTATAATTTTAATTTGAGAAGGGTATGCTGATTTGCCCTTTATATAACTACTAAATAATCCCATAGAAAAAACTAATTTCATATTATAGGGTCATCATTTATTCATTTGACAAATATTTTCTGGGTGCCTTTTACATTCCAGGAACAGGAGTTAAGAAAACAGGTAAAGGGAAAAATATTTAGAACAGAGGCAAACTGGTAAGAGTGAAATGTCCTGAGGCTGCTACGTATTGTGGAGTATCTTTAATAGTCATTAACTTGGAGTAGAAAACACTGGAATTTCAATGTTCCAAAAAAAAAAAAAGCAATGTGCTATAACATAAGTCCAAGTTCTAGAATCAAACAAAACTAGATTTTATTTCCAATTCCAAAGCTTATTAGCAACAAGAAAGATAGTGAAGTATATTAATCACTCTGATACTCAGTTTCTCATTTATAAAATGGTGATAACCAACTTCATAAGGTTGTAGCAAGGATTTAAATGCAGATGTATGCTGGTCATGGTTTATTATTATTATTATTATTATTATTTAGAGAGGGAGGAGGGGGCAAAGGGAAACACAGAATTTTAAGCAGGCTCCACACCCAGCATGGAGCCTGGGGGGGAGGGGCTTGATCTCACAACCCTGAGATCATGACCTGATAAGCCGAAATCAAGAGTCCGACACTTCAGTGACTGAGCCAACCAGATGCGCCACTGGTGAAAGTTTAACAACCAGTTCCGAGGGGTGGGGCCCTGAATTGTTCCATTTGCATATTTCCGTTATGTAAATACTCCATTCACAAATCCGTGCTACCAATGAGATGTTACTGAACTCATATTTGCAAAGGGATGTGCATAATAACTCTCTTGCGACCTGATTCAAGTTATCTCTAGTACACCATCGAATGAGATGATGTTTGTTGGTAAAGTCACTAGCACATAGGAGGTACCTGGATACCTGTAGGAGATGCTCTTGATGCCCAACCCGGATCTCCATATTCTACTATACAAGGCTAATCTTCCTGCTTGCTCCTCTCTTGACTGCTAATGGTTCACACCTGCACCTTTCTCTGAGCACCGACCATGGCTGAAAATCACCTGGCACAGAGATTCCTGGGAGGTTATGCTCCACACTACCCTCCTGTCTATACCCTTTCCCTCCCTCCAGGGTGAGGTCCATAGCCAGTGGAGAATGATACAGCATAAAACAGCCTAACCTCCTTGTTTCAGGGCAGGACATCCTCTAAGATAACCCTCTAATATGAAGTTAGTAATTGAAAATATGCTGCAGAAATGGGCCAATTTCGACCAGCAAGAACTAGGAAAATATGCTGGTGGTTGCTGAGGGTGTGGAAAGAGAAAACAGGATATGGGTGAGTTCTTAGATATAGGGCATTGTCCTTTGAAACAGGATGTAAGGCTCTGTAAGGGCCTTTGAAAATGGCCTAACATCTTGCTGGATATCTCTAGGAAAAAGCAATGGTGCATATTAAATGAAATAGAGATGCCAAAATCACTGTGGCAGACTGTGAAGGAAGGAATTTAGAGATACAGAAAAGCATGCTAGAAAGGGTCTATTATAAAGCTCAGAAGACCTACCAGTCGACTATGTTCCTCATGAGGGCTCAGAGAATACTGTTTACCAAGGCAATAAAGAAAATACTGGTGATGGGGGCACAGACATTACTGGGAAGATCCACAGTAACTGTGTTCTGTATCTAGGGCTGACAAAAGACGCTCAAAATTCAGCTTCTGACAGCAATGGAGATAAGCGCAAAGAATAGCAGAGACAATGTAGAATCTCATAACTATTAGCTGCTGCGGGGGGGGGCAGGCATAATAATTTTAATAGGCAGCAAAGTCAAAGGGAGTCCACATAGATCTATGGAAATGGCTCACAGGACATGGTCTTCCAGGAGGTTAAGAGAAGGGGAAAGCCAACAAAAGTATTATGTGATACATATATTCACAAAAAATCAACAATGGATAAGCAAAAGACTAAGGACAGCTGTCCCAACATAAAATCATAACCCCAGATCAAAGATAGCATGAAAATAGTTCCCTCACTTTTCTCCAATTATAGATTTGAAAACAAGGCCGTCAAAAATGAAATAACTTCATCTATCCAAGTTCACACAACCAATTATAGGTAGAAGAAAGACATTAAGTGAATTTTATCTTTACTTTGTCCAGTGAAGCTTCCCAATCAACTACCTCTCCTCCCAAATCTTGGTTCTTTATAACATGCCCTGCCTACACTACAGGAACTTAACAATTAAATAAGATGGCACCCATTATAGTACTTCAGAAAACTGTAAGAATAACTTAGATGAAAACTCCAGTTGCCTTTTTGGTAACTGCTCTACTCTGGGGCTCAACTATACTCTGCAAGTTATTTCTATTATACTATCTAAAAGCTTTGTTTTTCCAAAACACAAAACCTGATTGAAATGTGAATACTGCTTAACACAGTGCCTAACACATACCTGCTCCTCAAAAATGTTTTTAATAATATTTTTTATTATGTTAGTCACCATACAATACATCCCTAGTTTTTGATGTAAAGTTCCATGATTCATTACTTGTGTATAACACCCAGTGCACCATGCAATACGTGCCCTCCTTAATACCCATCACCAGCCTATCCCATTCCCCCACCCCCCTCCCCTCTGAAGCCCTCAGTTTGTCCTCAATAATTTTTTTAAAGATTTTTAGTTATTTATTTGGGGGCCCTTGGGTATTAGTGCCCCAATGACAATAATTTTAATTCCCCATAGGGGTATGATTAAAACAGTGACTTTGTGTAGTTTTGAGGAGGGTGTAGTTACTCACGATAGTAAGTCCACATGTGCTTGTGAATGGGGTCCTTTGGACCATTTTGGATGCTAATGATTATGGTTCCCACCACTGAGTACATAAATAGGTATTCACATTTGGCTGTGTGCAGTACTGAACACCATCACCACATCAAGGGGTAGGCACCACAACAAGGACAGACTCAAGCATAATGGACAAGGTACATTCCTTGCCAACTCCATGCCCAAACCATGGCATATTGTTCAACAAAAATACTGAAAAGGACATTAATCTGTTAATTCAAGACTTAAAACAAGCAGAGGTTCTGATAACCACCCTGTCATAATTTATCAGCCCAGTCTGGCCAGTCAGGAACGCCTCTGGAGCTTGGAGGCTGACAGATTATCACAGGTTAAACATAGAAGTTGCTGCTTTAGCCCCTGACACTATCACCATTACTGCAATGGTGGCAATCCATATGGAAAACTTATACACTGTTACTGATCTGGCTAATGACTTTTACTCGGTCCCTTTGCAGGTTGAGGATCAGGACAAATTTGCATTCACACAGAACAGCCTGCAATATACTTTTACTGTACTCCTGCAATGTGCCATTATTAAATGGGGCTTGATCGTCAATAAGCATAAGCCCCCACTGACATTTTAGTCATTCATTACATTAACAACATCCTGACAGTAGGGCTAACTGAAAAACATGTGGCTACAGTGCTATACATAGTCACTGATGGAATGATTAGTGCCAATTTGACTATAAAACCATATAAGGTCCTGGGCCTGGCACAGCAGGTACAATTCCTAGGGGCAACTTGGGTAGGAAACCAAAGAAGTAACCCAGAGACAATCAAACAAAAAATATAGGCCCTGGAGGCACACACTAATAAAAAGGAAGCCCAGAAGCTAGAGGGCCTCTCTGGATAGTTAAAATAGCATGTGTCCCACCAAGGTGCTTTCTTGGCTCTTTCATTGAGATGACCCACAAAGTAGCCAATTTTAAATGTTTTTTGCAGTAGCAGGCCTTAGAAGGTGTTCAACATGGGCCAGGCACACCTTTTGGGACCTCTGAAACTTGCTAGTCTGATGGAACTGCAGGTTTCCACAACCCCCCTACATACTGATTGGTCTGTGGCAGCAGGAAATTGGCAATGGGGTACACTGGCCTCATGGACTCTGTATCTGCAAACCTCCAGAAGCTGCTAACCAATACAGCCCCCACCCTTTCTAAAGATTTATCTGAGGAGGGAGGGGCAGAGGGAGAGAATCTTCAAGCAGACTCCCCACTGAGCACAGAGTTCAACGTGGGGCTCAATCCCACAACCCATGAGATCATGATCTGAGCTGAAACCAAGAGTCAGATGCTTAACTGACTGAGCCACCCAGGAGCCCTGCAATATACCCATTTCGAATGACATCTACTTGCTTGCTACTGGGCACTAATAGAGATGGGGCATCTTATATCCATAATGCCACATATGACACTGCAACCTGAACTGCCCATTCTCACTTGGGCGATTACAAAGCCTACCAATAAAATTAAAAAGGCTCAACAAAGTTCAATCATAAAATGGAAATGGTACATCCAATATCAGTCCTGGCCAGAATCCCAAGGGACTAGCAGGCTCCAGAAGCAAACAGCCAGCTTATCAGAAAGGCACAAACAACCCAGAGGGAATGCTTTGGCCCCTCCCAGGGCTACCTCGGGCACAAGATTAAAAAATGTGCTTGTTGACAGTAAACCATGGTTTACTGACCACTCTGTGAAACTAAAAGCAGATAGGGTCTGCTGGGTTGCAGCTGCCATCTGGCCAATGGATGGCCATCTTTTGGAACAAGATGTTGACATTCTACCCAATGGGCCAAGATCTATGCTATGGTGATGGCTGTGCGGGTCACCCCTACCACCGTGCCTTGATCCATTTTCACCAACTCATGGGCTGTTACCAATGCTCAGGAGAATGGCAACTAAAGGACTGGACTATTAAGGGATGTCCCGTATGTGGAAAAGAACTAAGGCAGCAGCTTGCTGTCTGGGATGAAAACATATATGTCACTCATGTGGATGTTCGTGGCAAAAGACCTTTCATTTTATTTTTTTTTTTAAGATTTTATTTATTTATTCGACAGAGAGAGAGGCAGCGAGAGAGGGAACACAAGCAGGGGGAGTGGGGGAGGGAGAAGCAGGCTTCCCGCTGGGCAAGGAGCCCGATGCAGGGCTCGAGCCCAGGACCCCGGGATCATGACCTGAGCCGAAGGCAGACACAACAGAGGCACCCAGGTGCCCCAAAAGACCTTTTAAAATAAAAACATAAATAGCAATCTTGTGCCAATCCAGCTTGTGCCAAGCAGGCTGCAACAATCTCCCACTGGGTACATCTATGAACTGGACATCAGAGTCCATTCCAGATGCAAAAAATGTGATAAAGCCCAAGAGATGACCCTGGAAGACACCAAGACTAATGATGCAGTGCAATCTTGTGATTCTTCTCAATATACTCATATCATCCAGGAGGAGAACTGGGACATATTAACCAAGGACTGGGATCCACTTGAGTCTGGGAGATTGATCACACTGTACCCCCAAACTACAGCCATGGGCACAGATGATACCTCATGGCCATTAAGACATACTCAGGCTATAGTACTGCTATTCCAGTCTGACATCTGGATGCTGGCTGAAACTGTCATAGCTGTCCTTGAACAAAATTTATGTCATATTTTTGGATACCCTATAAGATTTCACTCCGACCAAGGAATATCCTTCATTATTCAAGTAAGACAACAAACAGGCATATTCTTATGGAAATGTACTTTCCACGCACACTATCACCAGCATGCCAATGGATCCACTGAATGAATGAATGGTTGATTTACACAGCAACTAAAGAAAGAATGCCAAGACAGCCTACTAGTGGATTAGTACCCTCATCTGACTAGGGCTGTATGGCTACTAAACAATGCACTGCAGTGCAAGGGAAACATGGCCCTACAATGCATACTGGATACTGAGCTTGGATGGAGTAGGGGTGGAGTAGGCAGATATGTGTTGAGGCTGTGCCTGCAAAATCCCAATCTCAGTATACCAATCACTCTTTTTCCACTTGGAGTGTACGTCTCTGGGGTGGTTTGCAATTCCACTGTCATAGTACACGGGGCATGGCCTCCTGACTCTAATCTGGATGTGACACTTCCCTTGGGCAGCTCCCTTCTATGGGAAACCACAAGGGTGGGAGACACAACAAAGAAGTACTATGGTGCTAGGGTCCTTCTATTAGTGTTGGAAACTTCTGACCCTTCAAATCAGATGGGTGATGTTACTGGACATGTCAAGTTTGCGCAGCACATGACCTCTCTTTTGGGATTGGCCAACTGAGGAGACTAAATCTGGGTCAAGAAACAATGCACCGGGTGCTCAAAAAGGCAGTAAGTAGCATCAGGATTGGGGCAGACAGCCTGGGTTGCAATACCCAGGCAGCTAACACCCCAAGTAGTAGACCAGCACATCTCCAGCCTCAGGAGGTTCATGGAGTGAAAGATAGGTAGGAATATTACTCTTTCTTCTCATTTCTACAGAATCCTCTGTTACAGAATGCCTGGTACAGCACCTTGATAAAAATCAGTACAGCCATAGTGAAAGAAGGCAAACTTAACCAATGCTGGATTTATCATTCTAGAATAAAATCCCTCTTATCCTGCACTCCCACTATAATGGGCCTGGTCAATACAAAACTACTCAGACCCTCCTCAAGTTATCAATGCGTCAAATCACCAGGTGAGTCCTTCAATACAGGTTCAGATGCAGGCATACTCCGGAGTCCCCTGCTTTAATATTATCTACGATAACAGAAGAAGAGCGAAAAAAGACCCCTGTACCAGAATGCTTATTACTGATCTATACTGACATTTTTACAACTGGAAATCCAATATATAACTTTTCTCTCTCTGCAACCACAAGGCAAAGCAGGCTGAGACTGTATATAACTGAACTAGTCAGCATTATGAGAACAAATCCTTGGCGGATGTCACCATCCCTCTGGGTTACGTTATTTCTCCGTGGACTCCAATGGACAACAGAATGTATGCCTCCTAGGAAAGATTTTATTGCCTCGTTATCCATGTCAGGAGCCGCACAGAGGACTAGAAAGGACTCACTTTGCTAACACACCACAGAGTGGTGCAGTTCCCTCCTGGGAAAACAAATTAACCACTGGTTTCATTCAATTATCCAAATTCTAATACTGGGTACAGGTATACAGGCCCTAGAAAAACTGGTATATAACCTGTCCTTAACCATGGCAGAAATAGTTAAAGCTACTGTCTAAGCCGTACAAGATCAACAAGATTCACTGAACTCACTAGCCTACGTGGTGATAGACAGCCCTCAATCATCTGGTGGCAGAAGAGGGTGGTGTTTGTGTGTCGGCCAGCATTTCTTGCTGTGCATAAGTCAACAATTCAGGTACATTAAAAATTTGGTGAATATCCACACACAAGTGGGATGGTTATTAGCAGTACATTCACAGTCCCCTCAGATTCACTTTTTAAGTTGGCTTAATCCAGACACTTGGGGTTCCTAGTTGAAGGTAATTCTCCGGGGAAGCCTAATCATCCTTCTGGGTCTGGCTCTCTTAATCACCCTGGTAAAGTGCCATCACCAAATAACATGGAAGCTTTATGAGAAATCCACATCCATATAGGTTGTTCAAAGACCCTATTGGACCCAACTCTGTCTCCAAGTATGGGGTGGGCAACAATCCTACAGGATTTGATATGCTTTATCTGCCACGTTAGTGGCCAAGCAGGGGTTAGGTGTGGACTGTTGGGAAAGGCAGTCCTCTACACACAGTCTTTTGACCTCTTACTTGGCTGCTAAGAATGGGCCATGGGCCTAGAACATTTCTTCTGATTATCAAGAGATAAGCCTTTGCAATCATGGCTGGGGTAAATGCCTTATGTGGGAATATCTTTCCTATTTCAGACTCAGTGTGGGTCCTCTTGTCTTGCTTATACATGTGAGTCATATGGTACCTGGCCAAACCCACTACTAAATCTATCTCCTGAGGGGAGGGGACAGGGTCCTCAGTTCCGTAGCATAAGAGAGATGCATGCACGGAAACTGCCCTGTATTGACTTCTGGATGGAACCTACTGGCTCTGGGGGACCAGTGCCCACTAGTGAAGCCAATCTTGCTCTGTCCCCTCTTATGTGAGTAAAGCATTGAATCATCCAGTGCTTGACTGTGTTGTCTTTTTCCTCGGTGAACCTGATATTAAGATTCAGTGGGCACAAGTGTTAGAACTTCTACTTCTCGTGATAGGCATCAGGTATCATTTGCTTGGCAAATACAGAGCTAAAAGGGTTTTGCGGGAACTTGAAAGAAACAGGATATGGGATGAGTCAACACAGAAAAGAGAAAAAGGGGTGGACTACCAGAAAATAGACCCCACCCAAGCTCTAAGAGATTTTGATATGAGGAATCAAGCATATACAAGAAAGTAGAAGAACTGGGGGTGCCTGGGTGGCCAGTTGGTTAAGTGTCCAACTCGTGATTTCAGCTCAGGTCATGATCTCAGGGCTGTGAAACCAAGCCCTGTGTTGGGCTCCGTGCTGGGTGTGCAGCCTGCTTAAGAGTCTCTCTCTCCCTCTGCCCCTTCCCCCTCTCTGAAAAAATAAATGAAAATTTAAAAAGTAGAACCGTACACATAAGCTAAAAGTGAAAGCAATACAGAGCAATACTGACAAACCGTAAAGGAAAGAGAAAGGTAATCTACGGTCATGAGTATAAATATAAAAAGACTGAGATATTAGGTCTAGAACACAGAGATTACTATAGTTGTGTTTAAATTAGACCTACTCTGTGTCACCAACAATGAAAGAACTAAAATACCAATGGGTAGAGAATTTAGAAACAAATTTTGGTCAACAGAAAGACAAACTGAACTTCTAATAAATAACTCATTCATAGTTGTTAGAAATTAGCTGTCTTTCTAATAACTAAAACTTATACTATAAAATTTATATAGACTAGCAGTACCAAAAAAAACCTCTGTCTTACTGAGGAGGGTAGACTGATATTCTAAAATCAAGACAGAGGAGTATCAAATCTTTATTTTGTACACCTTAAACTAATATAATGTTATGTCAATTATTATCTCAATAAAACTGAAAAAAAAATGCAATTTACAATTACAATGTAATCTTACAGAAGAAAAGACAGGAATTTTATCAGCTCATAGGCCACAACCTATAGAATAAGCAGTTTCAAATGGATGATTAGGAGAGAAAGCAACACCCCTCAGAGGGAAAAAAAAAGTACAAGATTACAGTGACATTAGAATGACAAAAAGGAAAGCTGAGAAGGGATTGATACTTAAAGCTTTTCTAAATGAATAGGAGATTGTAAAAGAGGTTTATAAAAACATTCCACTGAAAACAGTATCCTTGTATCATTTTATCAACAATAAACAAAACCTACCTCCCTCTTCCTTTATCTGGACAGAAAGCTTCTACAAACAGAGTTTAATGATTCATTTTAAAATAATGGTGTTTACTTTTTGGTAAGCCGCAAAAAAATCCGTGTTTTTCCCAGAGGAGAAAAACTGGTATGGTAGTGGTGGGGAATAAAATGCAGAACTTGAAATGTATTCCTACTAAAAAGTTTATCTTGTTGGATTTAGCCATCCATGTGTGTACACCTGTGAGGACATGCTGTATAATTCCACTTTCTCTCACCATGTATACAATTTAATTGGATACACCTGAGATGAGGCTTAGCTGTGCAAGGCCAAATTCCGCCTGAGGATTAGAAAAAGAAAATCTAGGATCACGCTTGGGGTTTATCAGTGTAGAGAAAAAAATTTTGAAATGCTAGGGAAGATAAATATTCAGGAAAAAATTCACTATACCGACTATTCCTCCAAATAAAGTAGGGGATAAGAGCGCCTTTTAATCATCAATTATAAATAAGTAATTGTGAAGTTAAACAGCCAATTTGTGATGATCCCCCTTCCTATACTCTGAACTCTTACAGCAAAAATGACCTGTAAAATTCCCAAGGGCTGTTTTATTATAATATACGTAATTTTGTGGTTTTCAAAATATCTTTGATAATACTTAGCATGCTGCTATTTATTTTTTAAAGATTTACTTATTAATTTTAGAGAGTGCGTGCATGCTCATGAGGGAGGCTGAGGGGAGGGGCAGAGGTCAAGGGAGAAAAAGAATCTCAAGCAGACTCCCTGCCCAGTGCTGAGCCTGACACTGGATTCCTTCTCACAACCCTGAGATCATGACCCCAGCCAAAATCAAAGAGTCAGATACTCAACCGACTGAGCCACTTAGGCACATGGCGCTATTTAAAAAGTAAATGCTCTACAGGCTGTTAATAGTAATATATAAAAATAAGTGTTAGAATATTACCAAAATTGATTTAAAAGTCTAAGAATATAATTGCATTAAAAAATGTCTTCTAATAGTTATGATACTTTTAATAATTCAAATAATGGAAAACAGCTTAAAATAAATTGTAAGATTTCTGTACTTGTATCTGGCAATTCAAGTTATAGAATGTTGGGTCATTCAATATAAAAACTCCAATAATTTGTCACTCCTACCCTTGATTATTTTGAGGATTACTTATTCAGGATTCGATAATGTGGGATTCCTTTTAAATGAGAGCCTTTTCTGAAGGCACAGAAATAGTTTTAGATAAAATATTCTAGAATCCAATAAATCTATTCAACTCTTATAAAACACTCACTCTACGGTGGTATGACCTTAACAAATTGAAAATAAAAAAGTTTTTTTGTTCTTATACATTAAGAGAAACAAAGAATTTCCTTTCATTCCAAACTAGAAAAAGAATACAATGATTTTCTTAGGATGCTATATTCTCTTAAAACTTTATAGATCTACCAGGTTGTCAACTTGGTTTAAGACAGTGTTACAACTAAGTAAGACAGAGTTTCCACATGGGCCAAAGTCTCAAGTTTTGTCATGGTCACCAAGTGAACAGTTATTCAGGTATATCATCTTAAATTTCCATATTATTACACTCTTTTTTTTTTTTCCAATGATTTTTTATTATACCATGTTAGTCATCNTGTTAATCACCATACAGTACATCCCCAGATTCCGATGTAAAGTTTGATGCTTCATTAGTTGCGTATAACACCCAGTGCACCATGCAATACGTGCCCTCCTTACTACCCATCACCAGTCTATCCCATTCCCCCACCCCCCTCCCCTCTGAGGCCCCCAGATTGTTTCTCATAGTCCATAGTCTCTCAAGTTTCATTCCCCCTTCTGATTACCCCCCTTTCTTTATCCCTTTCTTCCCCTACCGATCATCCTAGTTCTTATGTTCCATAGATGAGAGAAATCATATGATAATTGTCTTTCTCTGCTTGACTTATTTCACTTAGCATTATCTCCTCCAGTGCCGTCCATGTTGCAGCAAATGTTGAGAATTCGTTCTTTCTGATAGCTGAGTAATATTCCATTGTATATATGGACCACAACTTCTTAATCCAGTCATCTGTTGAAGGGTATCTCCGTTTCTTCCACGATTTAGCTATTGTGGACAATGGTGCTATGAACGTTGGGGTGCATATGGCACTTCTCTTCACCAANTTCTCTTTACTACGTCTGTATCTTTGGGGTAAACACCCAGTAGTGCAATGGCTGGGTCATAGGGTAGTTCAATTTTTAACTTTTTAAGGGACCTCCACACTGTTTTCCAGAGTGGCTGTACCAACTTGCATTCCCACCAACAATGTAGGAGGGATCCCCTTTCTCCACATCCTCTCCAACAATTGTTGTTTCTTGCCTTGTCTATCTTTGCCATTCTAACTGGCGTAAGGTGGTATCTCAGTGTGGTTTTGATTTGAATTTCCCTGATGGCTAATGATTTTGAACATTTTTTCATGTGTCTGTTAGCCATTTGTATGTCTTCATTGGAAAAGTGTCTGTTTATATCTTCTGCACATTTTTTGATTTGTTTGTTTCTCGCGTATTGGTTGAGTTTGAGAAGTTCTTTGTAGATCTTGGATACCAGTCCTTTATCTGTGGTGTCCTTTGCAAATATATTCTCCCATTCCGTGGGCTGTCTCTTAGTTTTTTTGACTGTTTCCTTGGCTGTGCAGAAGCTCTTTATCCTGATAAAGTCCCATAAGTTCATTTTATCTTTTATTTCTCTTGCCTTTGGAGATGTGTCGTGAAAAAGGTTGCTCTGGCCGATGTCATAGAAGTTGTTGCCTATGTTCTCCTCTAGAATTTTGATGGATTCCTGTCTCACATTGAGGTCTTTCATCCATTTGGAGTTTATTTTTGTGTATGGTGTGAGAGAGTGGTCAAGTTTCATTCTTTTGCATGTAGCTGTCCAATTTTCCCAGCACCATTTATTGAAGAGACTGTCTTTTTTCCACCGGATGTTTTTTCCTGCTTTATCAAAGATTAGTTGCCCAAAGAGCCGAGGGTCCATTTCTGGGTTCTCTATTCTGTTCCATTGGTCGATGTGTCTGTTTTTGTGCCAGTACCATGCTGTCTTTGTGATCACAGCTTTGTAGTACAGCTCGAAATCGAAATCCGGCATTGTGATGCCCCCAGCTTTGTTTTTCAACAGTTCCTTGGAGATTCGGGGCCTTTTCTGTTTCCATACAAATTTGAGGATTATTTGTTCCAGTTCTTTGAAAAATGTCCTCGGTATTTTGATTGGGATAGCATTGAAAGTGTAGATTGCTCTGGGTAGCATGGACATTTTAACTATGTNATTTTAACTATGTTAATTCTTCCGATCCATGAGCATGGAATATTTTTCCATCTTTTTATGTCTTCCTCAATGTCTTTCAAGAGTGATTTATAGTTTCTAGAATATAGGTCCTTTACGTCTCTGGTTAAGTTAATTCCAAGGTAACGTATGGTTTTTGGTGCTATTGTAAATGGGATGAATTCCCTAATATCTCTTTCTTCAGTCTCGTTATTCGTGTATAGAAATGCAACTGACTTCTGAGCATTGATTTTGTATCCCGGCACATTATTGAATTGCTCTATAACTTCTAATAGTTTGGGAATGGATTCTTTTGGGTTTTCCATATAGAGTATCATGTCATCTGCGAAGAGAGACATTTTGACTTCTTCTCTGCCGACCTGGATACCTTTGATCCCTTTTTGTTGTCTGATTGCTGTTGCAAGGAGTTCTAGTACTATGTTGAATAATATTATTACAACTCTTAAAAAAACCAACCACTGCCATCTTAATTCCTAGCATTCTAGTGCCTCAATACAAGCATATTTTTTATGAAAGTCTGGAACAGAGTAACTTACCCTATCATGAAGAGTCCAGCCAACATATTTTAGGTAACTGTCATTTAGGAAGGCATCACTATACATTTTCATCCATACTCCAATTTCTTCAATACAAATGGCTCTAATCTCAGCAATAGCATCACTAGAGGAGAAAAAAAAAAAAAAAAAACCAGACAAACCTCAGATTAACATCCAAAACTAGAATGTACTTCATACTAATTCTCAGCAAGTAATAAATATTAATATTATTCCTAATGCTGTATTTATATCTGCACTCTCAAAAATCCTCCAATTTGAATATCTTGTTTTTTAGGTGTTTTCTTTTTTAAGATTTTATTTATTTATTTGAGAGAGAGAGAGAGAGAGAGAGAGAGCGCATAAGCAGAAGGAGAGGGAGAAGGAGACTCCCTGCTGAGCAGGGAGCCAGATGTGGTGCTTGATCCCAAGACCCTGAGATCATGACCTGAGCCAAAGGCAGATGCTTCACCGACTGAGCCACCCAGGGGCCCCTAGATGCTTTCCATAAAATAAAAATTATGAGTAACAAACTGAAAAACAATTCTGGAAGTCATCTAATTTTCAATGGACTAGGAAATGGCACTTGGAGCTCTCTGAAAGCCTCCCGACTATTATGGAGTCAACAAACATGTTAATAACATCTGAGGAAACCAGCATGCCATCATCCAAATACACAATTATGTAGAACTCAAAAATTTTTTCTCTAATCATGAATTTAAACTAGCATACATCTATTTAATTAAGAGAAAATAAATATGACCAAAACACAAATTAGCATCTACAAGGGAAAATGACAGAAGCCTGTATTATTTGAAAATATGCAACAGTTCACAAAACCAAAACCTCAAAGTAATTGTACTAATAATTCATTTAGTCACAATGGGAACAATCTTAGTGACTATATTGTGAAATGCACCAAAAGTCAGGTTTTTAGGGGCGCCTGGGTGGCACAGCGGTTAAGCGTCTGCCTTCGGCTCAGGGCGTGATCCCGGCGTTGTGGGATCGAGCCCCACATCGGGCTCCTCTGCTATGAGCCTGCTTCTTCCTCTCCCACTCCCCCTGCTTGTGTTCCCTCTCTCGCTGGCTGTCTCTATCTCTGTGGAATAAATAAAAAAATCTTAAAAAAAAAAAAAAAAAAAAAAAAAAAAAAGGTCAGGTTTTTGGCACCATGCCCACTTGGCTTTTCATCTCACTATAAGCATCTAATATAATCCACCTGGGATGATTTTTGTACTCTAAAATCTGTGAACCATGAACAAACAGAATTTTAATATTTTTACCTGATCTTTCAACAAGTTATTAGCTATAGCTTTAAAAAATCATATTAAACATAAGGTAAATCTTAACTTTCTTTTGTAGGTTGATCTTCAAGGTTTCTGATTTACTATACATCAGTAAATTAAAATTTTAGGTAATTTTTAAATCTCCATTTATACAAGGCAATCATCTGTCAATTAATTGTTAATCTGGCAATAATTTAGCTAGAATTTTAATATTAAGGAGCTTTTCTTAGTTTCTCTTTTGTGACAAATTAGGTAAGGTGCTAGCATTCTGGTATTTAATTCTATACTTAGATAAACCTCAGTTCCTTCTAATTCCCTGCCATTGCTCAAGAATAAAAATGTGAGAAATTTTCTCTTCAAAGCCATACTAGTAAATCACAACCTTTAGATTTCCTACATTATTTAGTACCTTTCTCTTTCCTTCTTTCTTCTTCCTTTTTTTTTTTTTTTTTTTTTCCAGAAAGAGCAAGCGAGCAAGACAGAGCACGCACTAGCGGGGACGAGGAGGAGAAGAAGAGAGAAAATCTTAGGTAGGCTCCACGCTCAGCATGGAACCCGATGAGTGTCTCAATCTCAATACCCTGAGATCATGACCTAAGCTGAAATCAAGAGTCAGAGGCTTAACTGACTGAACCACCCAGGCGCCCCAATACCTTTTTCTTACGAAGAGATTCTATAGCATAGAGGCTAATGGCTCTGGAGCAAAACATACTAAGTTCAAATCCTAGTTCCACTATTTTACTAGCTGTGTAGCTTTAGGCAAGTTACTTTCCTCTT
Organism: Ailuropoda melanoleuca; assembly: GCF_002007445.2. NCBI lineage: Eukaryota > Metazoa > Chordata > Mammalia > Carnivora > Ursidae > Ailuropoda > Ailuropoda melanoleuca. Next base: position 12,028,156 of record NC_048223.1, on the reverse strand, counting down.
TCTTAGATTTTCTTATTTATAAAATAGGAATAATAACTGTACCTAGCCTAGAGCTCACAGACATGAAATCACTTAAAGTAAAATACTTAGAACTGTGCCAGGCACCTAATAAACCTTCCAAAAATGTTTACTATTATAATCTTTTAATTAAGTGTCATCAATCTAAACATTTACGGATAATACAGCAGAAAAAACTGCTTTACTACAACTATGAAAGAATGTTCTTAGAGGATTATAATACTGAATATACAGAAAATAAAATGAATATATGTGCATCCACTATTCAGTTAAGAAATAAAATATTACAGTTGAAACTTCCTGCATACCTCTTACTGATGCATCCCTCCCAAAGAGTGTATGACTGTTCTTGGTTCAATGACTACCATTCTCTTCTGTATCTTTATGCTTAAACTTATGTATAACTTTACATATTTTAAAACTTTATATAAATAGTGTCTTGTAGATATCCTCCTCAACTTGTTTTCACAAACCATGTTTTGCAATTCATACAAACTGATTTATATAGCTCCAGAGCCAATAATTAATTTTAACTGATGGTCAGTTTTCCTATCTGCATAAAGGGTAATCTCTCTCTTGGATCAGTCTCTAAGCCATGTCCTGAGGACATTCTAGCTGTCTTATAGAGAACTCCATGTTGTGAGTAACTGGGGTCTTCTACCAACAGCCATGTGAGTAAGCCATTTTATAAACAAGTACTTCAACCCCAGACACACTTTCAAAGGCCTGTAGTCTGGACCAAAGTCTTGATTGCAATCTGATGAGAAGACTTATGCTAAAACCACCTAGGTAGGCTGCTCCCAAATTCCCGACCCACAGAAATTATAACAACTGTTCCTTCTTTTGCCAAGTTTTGTAGTAATTTGTTACGTGGCAAAAGATACTATTACTTTCTATTATTATTGAAGGCCCATACCAATAACTAATCTTCTTCTAGTGTGCTCCACAAATGAGTTCTTCCTTAGTCCAAAGAGCTCAAGTGCATCAGTTTCTACAGATCTGTGGTCATCTCTATGCTTACAATACCTTCGTTTTGCTCTAAATACAAACAACGATTATTCTTTCAAGCACCTGTGGTGTTAGCTCTGTCATATCCTTTTATTGCCAGATACAGCTTTCCTGCCCTCTATGAACTAACATTCTATCAGATGAAGTGTAAAATAAAAACGCAATATGTTTTGAAATATATCTCTAATTCTTGATTTTCATATTAAATTTCTTTTTAACACCTTAATCTCTATTGCCAATAGCCTCAGTCCATTTAGAAAAGTAATGTTTAACCCCTAGATGTTTGGGAGTTTCCAAAGCAAAGATTAAAGCAGGGGGTAAAAAAGTTTGTACAACAGGGGTAAGGTATAAAGGCAATCTAAGATGAACTAATTTTCCTAATTCTGGTATAGGGTTGAAATGAACAACTAAAATTGAAGTCAGGATACATTTTACTTTCAAACTCAAAAAGAAAAAAAAAACCCTAGAAAATAATAATTCTGTGGTAATTAATCCTTTTTGTAACTCTATTTTACAGCTTAAAAAACAATTATGTTCATTTCTATGAAAAACTTATCTAATTTACTGATCCTCAGAGTTAATGTGCCTTTTTGGGAGATGTGACCCTTTAATATCTGGACTTTATATTTTCATTTTGGATTACTGTCTTGGCAGATGGAATTCAAATTATTTTCTGCTTACAACAAAATGAAATTTAACTCTAGTGAATTTTAATGAAATGTTTCTTGTACTACTCTTACAGATGCTTTCTCAGTAAGGAAGTAGACTAAATTAAAATGACTGCAATATAAATTTTGGAGAATAACTCTTGGCTAATATGGGCGTTTTGACACTTAAAATTATCTCTCACGTACAAGGAATCTCACGAGAGCTCTAAAGTGAGAAATACTTACGAGGGCCAAGACGGCTGCTATCTAAATTGTAGCACAAAATGAATTTATGTCTCAACCAATTCTGTCATTAATATTTGGCTAAAAAAATTACATTTTCCAAAACAGAACTATATAGAATTTTTAAAAAAAAATAGCCCAAGTGAGAAAAGAACAGCCGAAGAATTAGTGAAAGGATATACTGTATCCTTTATTAGACTGAGAACAAGAACTAAAGAATAAAGACCTTAACTTTCAGAAAGATGATTAAAATAAATATTATCTTTAATAAATGTTAAATGTTAGTAAAGGGCAGTACAGGGAACACAGAAGCACATAAACTGATGGAGGGGAGATGATGAGGTCAAGGAAGGTTTCTATGAGGCAGGAATGTTTAAAAGCAGACCTGAAGAGCTGAAACTCTCTAGTTTAAATCCAGATCTTTCACTTAACTATTTTAGGATGATCAGAGTTACTTAAAATGCATTAGAAATGTTCTAGCTTTATAAAAAAATTGGAAATGTTTTCCATCTCATTTTTGTTGCATTAACTATTAGTGAAAATCGTGACAAAATACACAGAAAGGCATTGCATCCCTGAGTCTCATACAGAGCAGGTGACATAGCTATCTGCTACCCTGCATTACTCCTTAATATTTTACTATTAACATAAGTTTAGGCATAAGATTAAAAGTTGACTGTCAAAAATACATGAACTTTTAAAGAACTATATCTTCAACTTATATTCACATTTATTTAACTATCAACCTGACACACAGGTTAGGTCAAAAATAAAATATTAGGAAGACGACTAAAATTTAATTTCTTTTTAAATATTTTTTATTATATTATGTTAGTCACCATACAGTACATCCCTGGTTTCTGATGTAAGTTCGATGATTCATTAGTTGCGTATAACACCCAGTGCACCATGCTATACGTGCCCTTGTTACTACCCATCACCAGTCTATCCCATTCCCCCACCTCTCTCCCCTCTGAAGCCCTCAGTTTGTTTCTCAGAGTCCATACGACTAAAATTTAAAAATGGCCATTTGCTCAGGATAAATCATACCACAGTATTGTGTAAGAACTGCTCTGAAGACATTATTCTAAAATGTTTCACTACAGTATAAAAAGATGAAAGACAACTAGAGAACAACAGACATCCATTTTTCATCTTTTCAAAATTGTTGAAATCTTTCCTCTGTTACCTCTTCTTCCATTATTCATTCTTAAGGCCTAATAACTTTTTAACTCTTTACCATCACCGAAATAACAGACACCCTTTCCTTTTTGGTAGCTTGTAAGACTTTCTCATCATCTTTGGTGTTATGTACTTTGACTATGGTATCTCTAGATGTGAAATATTTTTCTTAACCTCAACACTTGTAAGTCTTTCCAATCTGACAATTCTATTTTTTTAACCAATTTTATAAAATTTCAGTTATCTCATTAATACTACTTCTTTCCAATACTTCTCTTTTCTTTTGAAACCCTATGTAAAGGAGTTATGAAGCCTCTCAATCACCCATGGATTAGAAATGTTGTTACATACCTCCTTTGCCTGAATTAATTCTTCAGTATTATATTCTAATTCACTAAATGTCCCTTCAACAGTCTATGGGTATATCTTGTTTACTAAATATGTATCTATGTACATATCATGAATATATTTTTTATAACCAATATTTTAAATTCTATTTTTATAACCACTTGTTCTTACTATATGCCATTTATTTGTTGAAGGAACTGGGTCATTTACTGTCTCTATAAGTTATCATATTCTAGACTAAAACAAGACCATGAAGACTAAGTCAAACAAAAGGCTCTTTTATTTTTCATATTTCCTATAAACCAGTAGTTACATCTAGCAGCGTAAAGATTAATATTCAATATTTATTTGACATTAAGGTGGCAAGTAAGACTCAAAGCATTAAAGTGCCATCACTGTACAGCACCTTCTAATTCTAGTATGTATATGCGGTAACATCGTCCCTTAATCAATTACGTAGATTAAGCAATACTTGCAGAAATATCAATGATTGCTATCTCTACTGATAACTTTCGAAGGCAGGTCACATTCTCAACTGCTTGCAATCCTGTTATGAGCAGCTGAAATTTTAATGTATCAAAAGTAAGCTGTGGCAGATCCAATACTAGTTTATTTAAGGCCTCATTAAAAAAAATCAATAAGGTAACAGAAAATTAAAGAATTTTTGTTTCTATGAGGATAGAAGGTTGAAAGCTTTGGCAAGACTCGATAACAGTGAATCTCTAAAACAAAACTACATTATTTTAGTGCTGAAGGCTGAAGTAAAACAATAAGAAATAACACGTGTTCTGTACTCAAGACTGCATGGCTGAGCCATGATGGACAGGATTTATATATCCACTTAAAGAACTGCATGAAACATACAAAATAATGGTTTTAAGACGTTGGCTATCAGGCACAGAAGGAAAGTAATCTTTGAGAGGTAATAAGGTAATCCTTAAGACAAATAAGGTTATACCTGGGACGCCTGGGTGGCTCAGTCGGTGTCTGACTTCAGCTCAGGTCATGATCCCAGGGTTCTGGGACAGAGCCCTGGGTCGGCTCCCTGCTCAGCAGGAAGCCTGCTTCTCCCTCTCTACACCCCTCCAAACTTGTGGTCTTTTTCAAATAAATTAAATTAAATTAAATTAAAAAGGTAATTCTTAAGATTGCAGCAGATTGGTGCCTGCCAGGTAGGAGTAGTGGCAGAGGAACCAAGGCAAAGCCTTGGTATATACCTTGAGGAGAAAGATCTGGGACTCCAGAGGATAAAGTGGCTAGATTTTTACAAGGCAAAGTAAAAAGAGGGGAGAGATGTACAGGGAGAGTAAGCTCTGAGGATCTGCACAAAGACCCTATCACCTCTTCAACTGAGTACTAAAGAGCATACACATGTGAACGAAACACCCAAGCCTGGGGAAAGAATGGAAGAGGAGACAGCACACACAGGGCTTAGGATATTTTGTGTTCCAATGAGTCAGAGTAGAAAAACCCTGTAATTCATAGGGCATTGAGTCTAGTACAGAAAATGTTATTATCTTAGTATCAGGAGGAAATTAGTCTTAGATAAAATGTTCCTTGGGTCCACTTAACAAACCTTAAAAACAAGTCTTGAAAGGATCACACATAATTGTGTCTCAGAAAAAAGTGGATGAATATTTTTAAGAATATTAAAACAGTTGTTATAACAAGTATATACATTCAAGAGGCGAGAGGAGAGCATGGAAGAGATGAAAGAAACATTAAGAAAATGACACCAAAGAATTCATAACAAAATGGGTTACAAGTAGCTGTAGGGACAAAACTCTTACATGCAACCATAGCAAAAGATAAATTAACTACAAAGCATATAAGAAAAGAATGACAACAGATTTCTTTCTAGTTGGAAACAAGGAAACCACAGTGAGTGAATCAATTCCTTTAAAAGTGCTAAAGAACCGAAAAATGTCAACCTCGAATTCCATACCAAGAGAAAACATCCTTAAGAAATGAACGTGAGGAAATGGGAGAGTGAAGTGGTTGGGAAACGTTCTCCCCCAAAAAACGACTAAAAAGACAAAAACAATCACTTTAGTTTTCTGACAATCAACCAAAAATAATTGAGAAGAATTTATTCATAAAAAATTATTAACCTTTGTATTAAAACAGCAGAAATCTATGACATTCTGGCATGGAACTATTTTTTTTTCAATAATTCAACTGGTTGGGGGAAAATCAAGTCCCATTAAATGTAAAATGATTAAAATCCCTTAAAGTATGTTTAGTAACAACAACAAAAGTAAGAAGTTAGCAACAGAAATTAGGGGAAAGCTCCAAATACCTGAAAATTTAAAGACTTAATATTAATAACCCATGCATAATAAAGAAATAAGGAAATAATTTGTACGGAATAAGAATTAAAATACAGCACATCAACAGTCCTGGGATGTCGTGAAAGCAGTGCTTTGTGGGAAATTCACAGCTTAAAATGCTAGATAAGGAAGAAGGATATAAGATCAGTAACCTGAGTTTCTATCTTAAGAAACAAGAAAGAGATGAATAAATTAAAACTATAGCTATCAGATGGAAGGAAATAATAAAGATTTAACAACAAAATCAATGAAATAAAAAGTATGTAAAGAATGTTAATGAAACCAAATATTCAATCTTTAAAAAAGAGCAATAAAACTGATAAACCTTTAGCTAGAATGACCAAGACAAGAAGGACAACACAAACTACAAACAAGAAATAAGCAGACATCACTACCAATCCTACAAAAATGAAGAGGATCGTGGGGTGCCTGGATGGCTTAGTCAGTTAAATGTCCGACTCGTGGTTTCAGCTCAGGTTATGACCTTGTGGTCCTGAGATCAAGCTCCATGGTGGGCTCTGCGCTTGACGCAGAGTTGGCTTTAGATTCTTTCTCCCTCTACCCCTTCCCCTGCTTCTGTGTGCTCTTTCTCACCAATATAAATAAAATAAAAACCTTTAAAAAAAAAAAAAAAGAATTGAAAAGGATTGTAAGGAAATACCATGAGCAATACTATGCCAGTAAGGCTGCAACATACATGAAATGGACATACAGTCTGAAAGACACAAATTACCACAATGAATCAACAAACAGAAAAACTGGGATAGGTTTGTAACAAGATATTTAATCAGTAATTAAAAATCGTCACACAAAAATACCCCTAGGCTTAAAGGGCTTCACTAGTGAATCTTATCAAATTATAAAAAAGAAATAATACCAATCTTTCATAAACTTTTATTAAATAGAGCAGAAGGGAATACGTCCCAGAGTATTTGATAAGGCCAGTAACTAGATTAATACCCCCCTTACAATTATAGACACAGAAATCCTTAACATACTCTTAGCAAACTGAAACCAGCAGCACCAAAAAAGAAAAAAAAAAAAAAAGGATTACGTATCATGATCATGTAGAATTTCTCCCAGAATGCAAAACTGGTCTAATATCTGAAGATCAATTAATAGAATAGAATAAAGGAAAAAATCTGTATTTTCATCTTAAACAAAAAATGAAATCAATCATGATAGAAAAAATAAACAAAATTAGGCTAGAGGGGAATTTCCTCATCCTGCTTAAGGATATCAATATAAAACTTAAAAGCTAATAACATTAAAGACTGATTCTTTTCCCTTCAGGATCAGAAAAAACGGAAAGCTGTCCTCTCTTACTACTTTTATTCAGTTTTTTACTGGAGATTCTATAGCCAGTGCAATAAGGTTAAAAAAAGAGAGAAAGAAAGAAAGTAAAGACATAGAAAAAGACTTTAGACTTAGAAAGTAAGAATAAAAACAGTCTTTATTCACATACAATCTGTATGTGCAAAATCTTAAATAACCTGTAAAAGACATAGAAAAAGTCTATAGACTTAGAAAGAAAGGTCTTTATTCACATACAATCTGTATGTGCAAAATCTTAAATAACTTGTAAAAATAAACAAAATATTAAAAGGATACAAAAAATAAAAGTATCTTGTAATTCTGGAGGAATATAAAAAAAGAAAAGAACTGCATTTTTATATATTGATAAGGAAGAATTTAGAACCGAAATTAAGAAAAAAATTTCATTTACTATAGAACAAAAAATGAAAACACTTAGAAATAAATTTAACAAAAGTAGTGTAAGACCTGTACCTGGAAAATCATAAAAAAAACAGCTAAGAGAAATTAAAGAATACCTAAACAAATGGAGATAACAATCTGTATTCATAGGTTTGAAGACTCAATACTGTGAAGAATGCAATTCTCTCCAAACTGGTCTACAGAGCCATTATATTCTCCATCAGAATTCCAGCAAACTTTTATGTAAAAATTGACAAGGTGACCCTAAAATTTATACAGAAATGCAAAGAATCTATAATTGTCACAACAATTTTGAAAAAGAACAAAGTAGGAGTATTTAACGCAACCTAATTTTAAAAGCATACTCTAAAAGACAAATACTGTGTGCTCTATTTATATGTGGAATCCAAAAAAGCCAAACTCATAGAAATAGGGTAGAATGGTGGTTGCCAGAGGCTCGGGGGAGAAGGGAGGAGAGAAATGGGGAGATGTTAGTTAAAGAGTACAAACTTCCAGTTATAAGATGAATAAATTCTGCAGAGCTAATGTACAGTATTGTGACTACAGTTAATAAAACTCTATTCATTACACACTTGGAAGTTGATAAGAAAGTAAAACTTAAATGTAATCACCATGAATAAAGGTATTTATTTGAGATGACTGAGGTGTTAAGTAACCTTATACTGGTAATCACTTTACAATATATATGTGAATCAAAGCATCACACTGTACAACTTAAACTTACACATTTCACATTAATTATATCTCAAAGGCCCCCCAAAAAATTACTCTAAAGGTACTATGTTCAATATAGATAGTATGGGTGTAAGGGTAGACGATTAGAAATTCCATAAATTATCTTTGCAATTCGCGTTCATTTAAAGAAAAGCTCCAAGAAGGGGCACCTCTTTGGCTCAGTTAGTAGAGCATGGACTCCTAATCTAGGGGTTGTAAGTTTGAGCCCTACGTTGGATGTATAGATTACTTAAGGAAGGGGGGGTGCCTGGGTGGCTCAGTTAAATGTCCAGCTCTTGATCTCAGCTCAGGTCTTGATCTCAAGCTTGGGAGGTAAAGCCCCTTGTTGGGCTCCACGCCGGGCCTGGAGCCTACTTTAAAAAAAAAAAAAAAAAAAAAAAAAAAGAAACAAGAGATTTGAATGACATACTGGACGAGATGGACTTCATAGATATATACAGAACACTACACCCCAGAACAACAGAATACTCACTCTTTTCGAATGCACATGGAACTTTCTCCAGAATAGACCATATACTGGGTCACAAAACAGTTCTCAACTGATACCAAAAGACGGAGATTATTCCCTGCATATTCTCAGACCACAGTGCTTTGAAACTGGAACTCAATCACAAGGAAGAATTTGGAAGAAACTCGAACACTTGGAAACTAAGAACCATCCTGCTCAAGAATGATTGGGTAAACCAGGAAATTAAAAATCAGTTTAAACAATTTATGGAGACCAACGAGAATGAAAACACAACAGTCCAAAACCTATGGATACTGCAAAGGCAGTCCTAAGGGGAAAATACATAGCCATCCAAGCCTCACTCAAAAGAATAGAAAAATCTAAAATGCAGTTTCTATATTCTCACCTCAAGAAGCTGGAACAGCAACTGAGGGACAGGCCTAATCCACTCATGGGGAAGCAGTTGACCAAGATTAGAGCAGAAATCAATCAATTAGAAACCAGAAGTACAGTGCAGCAGAAAAACAGAACTAGAAGCTGGTTCTCTGAGAGAATCAGTAAAATTGAAAGACCACTGGCAAGACTTATCCAAAAAAATAGAGAAAGGACCCAAATTAATAAAATTATGAATGAAAAGGGAGAGGTCACAAGCAACACCAATGAAATTGGAAGCATTATTACAAACTTTTATCAACAGCTTTATGCCAATAAATTAAGCAATCTGGAAGAGATGGAGATCTTCCTGGAAACCTATAAACTACCAAGACTGAAACAGGAAGAAATTGATTTTTTAAACAGGCCAATTAATTATGAAGAGATCGAGTCAGTGATAAACAACCTTCCAAATAACAAAACTCCAGGCCCGGATGGTTTTCCTGGGGTATTCTACCAAACATTCAAAGAAGAAATAATACCTATTCTCCTAAAGCTATTTCAAAAAATAGAAACAGAAGGAAAGCTACCAAACTCATTCTATGAGGCCAGTATTACCTTGATCCCCAAACCAGGCAAAGACCCCATTAAAAACGAGAATTACAGACCGATATCCCTAATGACAATGGACGCCAAAATTCTCAACAAGATCCTGGCTAACAGAATCCAACAGTAAGTTAAAAGGATTATCCATCATAACCAAGTGGGATTCATCCCTGGGATGCAAGGGTGGTTCAACATTCGCAAATCAGTCAGTGTGAACATCATATCAACAAGAAAAGAGTCAATAACCATATGATCCTCTCAACTGATGCAGAAAAAGCATTTGACAAAATACAGCATCCTTTCCTGATTAAAACCCTTCAGAGTGTAGGAATAGAGGGTACATTTCTCAATCTCATAAAAGCCATCTATGAAAAGCCTACTGCAAGCATTATTCTCAATGGGGAAAAGCTGGAAGCCTTTCCCTTAAGATCAGGAACAGGACAAGGATGCCCACTCTCGCCGTTATTATTCAACATAGTACTAGAAATCCTTGCAACAGCAATCAGAAGACAAAAAGGGATCAAAGGTATCCAAATCGGCAAAGAAGAAGTCAAACTGTCTCTCTTTGCAGATGACATGATACTCTATATGGAAAACCCAAAAGAATCCACCCCCAAACTACTAGAAGTTATAGAGCAACTCAGTAATGGGGTGGGTTACAAAATCAATGCTCAGAAATCAGTTGCATTTCTATACACGAACGAGACTGAATAAAGAGAAATTAGAGAATCCATTCCATTTACAATAGCACCAAAAATCATCCGTTATCTCAGAATTAACGCAACCAGAGACGTAAAGGACCTCTATTCTAGAAACAACAAATCACTCTTGAAAGACACAAAAAGATGGAAAAATATTCCATGCTCATGGATTGGAAGAATTAACATAGTTAANAAAAGATAAAATGAACTTGTGGGACTTCATCAAGATTAAAAGCTTCTCCACAGCCAACGAAATAGTCAAAAAAACTAAGAGGCAGCCCACGGAATGGGAAAAGATATTTGCAAATGATACGACAGATAAAAGACTGGTATCCAAGATCTACAAGAACTTCTCAAACTCAATACACGGGAAACAAATNAAGAATGAAACTTGACCACTCTCTCACACCATACACAAAAATAAACTCCAAATGGATGAAAGACCTCAATGTGAGACAGGAATCCATCAAAATTCTAGAGGAGAACATAGGCAACAACTTCTATGACATCGGCCAGAGCAACCTTTTTCACGACACATCGCCAAAGGCAAGAGAAATAAAAGATAAAATGAACTTATGGGACTTTATCAGGATAAAGAGCTTCTGCACAGCCAAGGAAACAGTCAAAAAAACTAAGAGACAGCCCACGGAATGGGAGAATATATTTGCAAAGGACACCACAGATAAAGGACTGGTATCCAAGATCTACAAAGAACTTCTCAAACTCAATACACGAGAAACAAATAAACAAATCATAAAATGGGCAGAAGATAGGAACAGACACTTTTCCAATGAAGACATACAAATGGCTAACAGACACATGAAAAAATCTTCAATATCATTAGCCATCAGGGAAATTCAAATCAAAACCACACTGAGATACCTCCTTACGTCAGTTAGAATGGCAAAAACTGACAAGGCAGGAAACAACAAATGTTGGAGAGGATGTGCAGAAAGGGGATCCCTCCTACATTGTTGGTGGGAATGCAAGTTGGTACAGCCACTCTGGAAAACAGTGTGGAGGTCCCTTAAAAAGTTAAAAATCGAGCTACCCTATGATCCAGCCATTGCACTACTGGATATTTACCCCAAAGATACAGACGTAGTGAAGAGAAGGGCCATATGCACCCCAATGTTCATAGCACCATTGTCCACAATAGCTAAATCGTGGAAGGAGCTGAGATGCCCTTCAACAGATGACTGGATTAAGAAGGTGGTGGTCCATATATACAATGGAATATTACTCAGCCATCAGAAAAAACGATTACCCAACATTTGCAGCAACATGGACGGGACTGGAGGAGATTATACTAAACGAAATAAGTCAAGCAGAGAAAGACAATTATCATATGGTTTCACTCATTTATGGAACATAATAAATAGCAGGAAGATCAGTAGGAGAAGGAACAATGAAGGGGGGGTAAACAGAAGGGGGAATGAACCATGAGAGACTGTGGACTCTGGGAAACAGACTGAGGGCTTCAGAGAGGAGGGGGAGGGGAGACTGGGATAGGCCGGTGATGGGTATTAAGGAGGGCACGTATTGCATGGTGCACTGGGTGTTACACGCATATAATGAATCATGGAAGATTACATCAAAAACTAAGGATATACTGTATGGAGACTAACATAACATAATAAAAAATTATTATAAAAAGAAAAAATCCAAAAACTACAAGGAAATTCAACCAGAGGAAGGGAGCATTTCACCAAATGGTGCTTGGACAAATTAATACCTATATGTAAAAAGTAGATGTACACCCTTATATCATAACATACACAAAAATTAACTTAAACAATGGTCTATATACTATTATTTACGATATTAAACTATTAAACTTCTAGAATTAAACACAGAAGAAAATCTGGGGTTAGGCAAAATGTTCACAGATATAACATCAAAAGCCCATACATAGAAGAAAAATAGATAAATGACTTCAAATTAAAAAGTTTTGCTCTCCAAAAGGTACCATTAAGAAAATGAAAACAAAGCCAATTGCAAATCATGTATGTAATAATGGACTTGTATCAAGCATACAAAAGTACTCCTACAAAATCCCTATCAATAATGGTAAGAATAGACAAAATCAGTAAAGGATGGAAAAGACTTGAACACTACCAAATGATTTTGACCTGAAATCAAAAGCACAGTATGTACTTTTTTCCTGAGTGAACAAAACTTTTATCAAGATAGACCACAATGTTGGTTCTAAAACAAATCTTAACAAATTTAAAAGCATTCAAATTATAAAAAGGATGTTCTCTGACTACAATGGATTTAAATTAAAAGTCAGTTAACAGAAAGATCTCAGATATTTGTAAACTAAATACTACACTTCTAAATAAACTATAGGTCAAAGAAACAAATCAAAAAGAAAATTCGAAAGCATTCTGAGATGAATGAAAATGGAAACACAATATGCCGAAATTTAGGGGATACAGCTAAAGCAGTACCAACAGAGATTTATGGGAGTAAATTCTAATATTAGAAAATAGGTCTTAAATCAATTGCCTCACTTTTCCCGTTGAGAAAAAGCAGAGCAAATGAAACCCAAATTAAGTAGATAAAAGGAAATAATAAATAGAAGATCAGAAATCAACGTAACAGATATGTTCATAACCAAAATCTCATTTTTTCTTTCTTTTCAAATTTTTATGTAAATTCTAATTATCATACAGCACAATATTGATTTCAGGAGAATTCAGTGATGCATCAAGTAACATATAACAAACAGTGCTCATCATAAGTATCTGCCTAATACCCATCACTAATCTAGCCCATCCTCCACCCACCTCCATCCATCAACCCTCAGTTTGTTCTCTTAAGAGTCTCTTATGGTTTGTTTCCAACTCTCTTTTTCTATTTTTCCCCTGCCCATATGTTCATCTGTTTTATTTCTTAAATTCCACATATGAGTGAGATCATATGGCACTTGGCTTCCTCAGACTTATTTCACTTAGTATGATACACTCTAGCTCCATCCATATCCTTGCAAATGACAAGATTTTATTTTTATGGCTGAGTAATATTCCATTTTATACACACACACACACACACACACACACACACACACACACACCACATTTTCTTTATTCCTTCATCAGTCAATAGACATTTGGGCTCTTTCCATAGTTTGGCTACTGCTGATAATGCTGCTATAAACATCAGGGTGCATGTAGCCCTTTGAATCTATATTTTTTTTATCCTTTGGTTAAATACCTAGTAGTGGAATTGCTGGATTGTAGGGAGTTCTACTGTTAACTTTTTCAGGAACCTCCATACCATTCTCTAGAGTGCACCAGTTTGCATTCCCATCAACAGTTCAAGACGGTTACCCTTTCTCTGCATCCTAATCAACACCTCTTGTTTCTTGTGTTGTTAATTTTAGCCATCCTGACAAGGCGTAAGGTTGTATGTCATCATGGTTTTTATTTGTATTTCTCTGGTGATAAGTGATCTTGAGCATCTTTTCATGTGTCTGTTAGACATCTGGATTTATTTTTTATTTTTTATTTTTTTTAAAGATTTTATTTATTTATTTGACAGAGATAGAGACAGAGCGAGAGAGGGAACACAAGCAGGGGGAGTGGGAGAGGAAGAAGCAGGCTCACAGCAGAGGAGCCTGATGTGGGGCTCGATCCCATAACGCCGGGATCACGCCCTGAGCCGAAGGCAGACGCCCAACCGCTGTGCCACCCAGGCGCCCCTGGATTTATTTTTTGAAAAAGTATCTATTCATGTCTTCTGCTCATTTCTTAACTCGGTTGTTTGGTTTTTGGGTGTTGAGCTTGGTAAGTTCTTTGTAGATTCTGGATATGAACCCTTTATCAGTTATGTAGTTTGCAAATATCTTCTCCCATTTCATAGGCTGCCTTTCAGTTTTGTTGATTGTTTCTGCCGCTCTGCAGAAATTTTTATCTTGAAGTTCCAACAGTTCATTTATGCTTTTGTTTTATCTTGCCTCCTGAAATGTGTCTAGTAAAAAACTGCTACAGCCGAGTCCAAAGAGGTTGCTGCCTGTATTTTCCTCTAGAATTTTGATGGTATCCTGTCTCATGTTTAGGGCTTCCATCCATTTTGAGTTTATATTTCAGTATGGTATAAGAAAGTGGTCCAGTTTCATTTTTTTGCATGTTGTTTTCCAGTTTTCGCAACAAAATTTGTTGAAGAGACCTTTTATCCACTGCAAATATTCTTTCCTGTTTTGTCGAAAATTAATTGACCATATAGTTGTGGGTGCATTTCTGGGTTTTCTATTCTGTTCCATTTATCTATATGTCTATCTTTGTGCCAGTACCATACTATCTTGATGACCACAACTTTGTAACATAGCTTGAAGTCTGGAATCATGATGCCTCTGGCTTTGCTTTTCTTTTTCAAGAGTGCTTTGGCTATTCAGGGTCTTTTGCGGTTCCATACACATTTTAGAGTAGTTTTAGCTCCGGGAAAAATGCTGTTGGTATATTGACAGGGATTGCATTAAATGTACAGATTGCTTTGGGTACTACAGACATTTTAACAATGTTTGTTCTTCCAATCAATGAGCACAGAATATTTTTCCATTTCTTTGTGTCCTCTTCAATCTCTTTCATAAGTGTTCTATAGTTTTCAGAGTGCACATCTTTTACCACTTTGATTAGGTTTATTCCTTGGTACCTTATTGTTTTTGGTGCAACTGCAAATGGGATTGACTCTTTGATTTCCTTTACTGTGTCTTCATTATTGGTGTATAGAAATGCAACAGATTTCTGTATGTTGATTTTATACCCTGCAACTTTGCTGAATTTGTGTATCAGTTCTAGCAATGTTTTGGTGGAGTCCTTCAGGCTTTCTGTATAGAGTATCACGTCATCTGCAAAGAAAGTTTGACTTCTTCCTTGCCATTTATATGCCTCTTATTTCTTTTGTTGTCTGTCTGCTGAGGCTAAGACTTCCAGTACCATGTTCAATAGTAATGGTGGGAGTGGACATCCCTGTCTTATTCCTAACTGTAGGAGAAAAGCTCTCAATTTTTCCCCACTGAGGATGATATAAGCCGTAGGTCTTTTGTATATGGCCTTTGTAATGTTGAGGTATGTTCCATTTATCCCCACTTTGAGGGTTTTTTTTTTTTTAAGATTTTATTTATTTGAGATAGAGAGAGAGCATGAGCAGGGGAGAGGGGGAGAGGGAGAGGGAAAAGCAGACGCCCACTGAGGAGGGAGATGAGGGGCTTGATCCCAGGACTCTGGGATCATGACCTGAACTGAAGGCAGACACTTAACCCACTGAGCCACCCAGGTGCCACTTGCTGAGGGGTTTTATCAAGAATTGATGCTGTTGGGGTGCCTGGGTGGCTTAGTCAGTTAAGTGACTGCCTTAGGCTCACGTCATGATCCCAGGGTTCTGGGATAAAGCCCCACATCAGGCTCCTTGCTCAGTGGGAGCCTGCTTCTCCCTCTCTCTCTGCCCCTCCCCTTTTTGTTCTCATGTGCTTTCTCTCTCGAATAAATAAAAAATTTTTAAAAAAGAAAAAGAAGAATGGATGCTGTATTTTGTCAAATGCTTTTTCTGCATCTATTGAGAGGATCATATGGTTCTTATGCTTTCTTTCATTAATGTGATATATCATTCATTAATTGTGATTGATTTATGAATACTGATTCACTCCTGCAGCCCAAGAATAAGTCCCACTTGATCATGTTGAATAATTCTTTTGATGTAGTTGGATGTGATTTGCTAGTACCTTGCTGAAAATTTCTGCATCCATGTTAATCAGGTATATTGGCCTGTAAATCTCCTTTTTAATGGGGTCTTTGTCTGGTTTTGATTCAAGGTAATGCTGGTCTCGTAGAAGGAGTTTGGAAGTT
The DNA here is from genome assembly GCF_002007445.2 of Ailuropoda melanoleuca. Lineage (NCBI taxonomy): Eukaryota > Metazoa > Chordata > Mammalia > Carnivora > Ursidae > Ailuropoda > Ailuropoda melanoleuca. The sequence goes on along the minus strand of NC_048223.1, from coordinate 12,011,932 downwards.
TTCCTCCCATTTCCATTTTTTTTTTTTAAAGATTTATTTGAGAGAGAGCGAGCACATGAGTGGGGGGAAGGAGAGAGAAAGGGAGAGAAAAGCAGATTCCCCACTGAGAGTGGAGCCTGATGCCAGGCTCAATCCCATGAACCTGAGACCATGACCCGAACCAAAACTAAGTCAGATGTTAAACCAACCGAGCCACCCAGGCGCCCCTTCCATTTCTATTTTTTGGAATAATTTCAGAAGAATAGCTATTAAACTCTTCTTTAAATATCTGGTAGATGGGGCGCCTGGGTGGCACAGCGGTTAAGCGTCTGCCTTCGGCTCAGGGCGTGATCCCGGCGTTATGGGATCGAGCCCCACATCAGGCTCTTCCGCTATGAGCCTGCTTCTTCCTCTCCCACTCCCTCTGCTTGTGTTCCCTCTCTCGCTGGCTGTCTCTATCTCTGTCAAATAAATAAATAAAATCTTAAAAAAAAATAAAATAAAATGTATAAATATCTGGTAGAATTCCCCCTGTGAAGCTATCTGGTGCCAGGCTTTTGTTTGTTGGGAGATTTTTCATTACTGATTCAAACTCTTTGCTGGTTATGTTCGATTTTCTATTTCTTCCTTTTTCAGTCTTGGTTAATTTGTATATTTCTAGGAATTTGTCCATTTCTTCCAGATTGCCCAGTTTGTTAGCATGTAATTTTTTGTAATATTATCTTATGATTATTTGTATTTCTGTGGTGTTGGTTGTGATCTTTCCCCTTTCATTTGTAATTTTTTAAAAAAGATTTTATTTATTTATGTGACAGAGAGACAGCCAGTGAGAGAGGGAACACAGCAGGGGAGTGGGAGAGGAAGAAGCAGGCTCCCATCGAAGGAGCCCGGAGGGACTCGATCCCGCAACACCAGGATCACGCCCTGAGCTGAAGGCAGACGCTTAACGACTGCGCTACCCAGGCGCCCCTCATTTGTGATTTTATTGGGTCTGCTGTCTTTTCTGTCTTGTAAATCTAGCTAGGGGTTTATCAATTTTATTAATTCTTTGAAAAAATGGGCTCTTGGTTTTGTTGATCTGTTCTTCTGTATTTTTTGTTTCTATAGCATTTATTTCTGCTCTAATCTTTACTATTTCCCTACTTCTGCTGGCTTCAGGCTTTATTTGCTGTTCCTCTTCTAGCACCTTTAGGTGTAAGATTAGGTTGTATATTTGAGACTTTTCTTGCTATTTGATGTAGGCCTTATTGCAATATGCTTCCCTCTTAGGACTGCCTTTGCTGCATCCCAAGGATTTTGGACTGTTGTGTTTTCATTTTCATTTATTTCCACGTACTTTTTAAAATTTCTTCTTTAATTTCCTGGTTAACCCATTCATTCTTTAGTAGGATGTTCTTTAACCTCCATTATTTGTTGTCTTTCCAAATTTTTTCTTGTGGTTGACTTCAAGTTTCTTAGCATTTTGGTCTGAAAATATGCGTAGAATGATCGTGATCCTTTTGTACTTGTTGAGGGCTGATTTATGAGCCAGTATGTGATCTATGCTAGAGAATGTTCTATGCACACTCGAAAACAATGTGTTCTGCTGCTCAAGGATTAAATGTTCTGAATATATCTGTTAAGTCCATGTGCTCCAGTGTATCTTTCAAAGTCCTTGTTTCTTTGTTGATTTTCTGCTTAGTTGATCTGTCCATTACTGTAAGTGCAGTGTTGAAGTCCCCTACCATTAGTGCATTATTATTAATGATTATCTTTATCTTTGTTATTAACTGATTTATATATTTGGGTGCTCCCAAGTTGGGGGCATAAATACGAACAATTTTTAGATCTTCTTGATGGATACACCCCTTAATTATGATATAATGCCCTTCTTCATCTCTTCTTACAGTCTTTGTTTTAAAATCTAGTTTGTCTGATATAAGTATGGCTACTCAGGGTTTCTTTTGATGTCCATTAGGATGATAGATAGTTCTCCCTCCCCTCACTTTCAATCTGCAGGTGTCTTTAGGCATAAAATGAGTCTCTCTGTTTTTCTCAAGTAGGATCCACACCCAGTGTGGAGCTCAACATACGATTTGAACTCACAATCCTGAGATCAAGTGTCAGATGCTCAACTGACTGAGCCACCCAGGCATCCTCTAAAATGAATTTCTTGTAGGCGGCATACAGATGGGTCTTGTTTTTTATTTTATTCATTCTGATATCCTATGTGTTTTAATTGGAGAATTCAGTCTATTTACATTCAGAGTGATCACTGAAAGATAGGAATTTAGTGCCACTGCATTATCTGTAAAGATGGTGTTTCTGCTGATGTTCTCTGTTCCTTTCTAGTCTTTCTTGCTTTTGGTCTTTTTTTTTCTCCCCCACTCAGAGAGTCCCCGTTAATATTTCTTGCAGGGCTGGTTTAGTGGACATGAACTCCTCTAGTTTTTGTTTGTCTGGGAAACTCTTTATCTTTCCTTCTATTCTGAATGATAGACTTGCTGAATAAAGTATTCTTGGCTGCATATTTTTCCCATTCAGTACACTGAATATATCCTGCCATTCTCCTCTGGCCTGCCATGCTCCTGTGAACAGATGGGCTTCAAACCTGATGTCTTTCCTTGTAGGTTACGGACTTTTTTTCCCTTGCTGCTGTCAAGACTCTGTCTTTGTATGGATATTTTGTGAATTTGGCTATGATACGTCTAGGTGATGGCCAGCTTTGGTTGAATTTAATAGGGGTTCTCTATGCTTCTTGGATTTCAATGTCTGTGTCATTTCTCAGATTAGGGGAGTTTTCAGCTATAATTTGCTCAAATAAACCTTCTGCCCCTTTTTCTCTTTCTTCACCTTCTGGTACTCCTATGATATGAATGCTAAGTCTACCTTTGTGATCCAATACTTTTCTTTCCCTCTTCATTTCAGCTTCATTATTTTCCATAATTTTATCTTCTGTAACAATGATTTGTTCCTCTGCTTCATCCATTCTCATTGTTATGACATCCATTTGGGTTTGCATCTCAGTTACAGCATTTTTAATTTTGGCCTGACTAGATCTTTATTCATTTACCTCTGCAGTAAGTGATTCTCTAGTGTCTTCTATACTTTTTTCCAAGCCCAGCTAGTATCCTTATAATTGTTGTTTTAAATTCTAGTTCAGATATATTACTTGTATCTGTACTGATTAAATCGCTGGCCATTACTTCTACTTCTTGTTCCTATTTTGGGGGGTAAATTCCTCAATTGTCCAGAAAAACAAAAAGAAAAACAAATTTAGATCGCAGGTATGTTTTGGTCCACTTGTTAAAGGAAGCTAGATCCGAAAAGATGAAAGTAATAGATATACACATACGCGTGTATATATATACATATATTAAAAATGAAAAAAATATGTGTGCCTGGGTGTCTCAGTCAGTTAAACGTCTGCCTTTGGCTCAGGTCATGATCTCAGGGTCCTGGAATCGAGCCTCACATCAGGCTCCCCACTCAGTGGGGGAGTCTACTTCTCCCTCTCCCTCTGCCCCTCACCCCCTACTTGTGCTCTAGTTCTCAAATAAATAAATAAAATCTTAAAAAAAAATTCTCATCACAAGAAAAAAACAAAATGAAATAAATTAAGAACATTTAGAAATAGGTCTTTCATTCATTTTGAGTCTATTTTTGTGTATGGCGTAAGAGTGTGGTCCAGTTTCATTCTTCTGCATGTGGCTGTCCAGTTTTCCCAACATCATTTGTTGAAGAGACTGTCCTTTTTCCATTGGACATTCTTTCCTGCTTTGTTGAAGGTTAGTTGACCATAGAGTTCAGGGTTCTCCCATTTCTGGGTTCTCTATTCTGTTCCATTGATCTATATGTCTGTTTTTGTGCCAGTACCATACTATCTCATTGATTACTGCTTTGTAATATAGCTTGAAGTCTGGAATTGTGATGCCACCAGCTTTGGTTTTCTTTTTCAACATTCCTTTGGCTATTCAGGGATTTTTATGGTTCCATACAAATTTTAGGATTATTTGTTCCAGCTTTGTGAAAAAACTTGATGCTATTTTGACAGGGATTGCATTGAATGTATCCATTGGTCTAGGTAGCAAAAACATGTTAACAATATTTGTTCTTCCAATCAATGAGCATGGAATGTTTTTCCATTTCTTTGCGTCTTCTTCAGTTTCTTTCATGAGTGTTCTAACCAAAAGACAACCAACAGAATGGAAGAAGATATTTGCAAATGTCATATCAGATAAAGGGCTAGTATCCAAAATCTATGAAGAACTTACCAAAGTCAACACCCAAGGAAACAATAACCTAATCAAGAACGGGAAAAACATGTAGAGACATTTCTCCAAAGAAGACATACAAATGGCCAACAGACACATGAAAAGATGCTCAACATCACTCAACATCAGAAAAATACAAATCAAAATCAATGAGATACTACCTCCATACTAGTAAGAATGGCTAAAATTAACAAGTCAGGAAAGGACAGATGTTGGTGAGGATGCAGAGAAAAGAGAAATCTCTTACACTGTTGGTAGGAATGCAAGCTGGTGCAGCCACAGTAGAAAACACTATGGAGGTTCTTCAAAAAGCTGAACATAGAGGTAACCTACCCTAGCAGAGCAATTGCATTACTAGGTATTTACCCCTAAGACACAAATGTAGTGATATGAAGGGGCACCTTGCACCCCAATGTTTATAGCACCAACATCCACAGCAGCCAAATTATGGAAACAGCCCAAGTGGCTACTGACTGGTGAATGAATAAAGAAGATGTGGTGTGTGTGTGTGTGTGTATATCCATATCCATATATATATATTATACACACACACACACACACAAATGGAATACTACTCAGTCATCAAAAAATGAAATCTTGCCATTTGCAATGACATAGATGGAACTAGAGAGTATTATGCTATGTGAAATAAGTCAATAGTCAAAGGTAATCATCATATGATCTCACTCATATATGGAATTTAAGAAACAAAAAAGAGGATCATAAGAGAAGAGAGGAAAAAATAAAACAAGATGAAATCAGAGAGGGGGACAAACCATAAGACACTCTTTATCACAGGAAACAAACTGAGGGTTACTGGGGCGGGTGGGGCAATGGGGTAATGGGTGATGGACATTAAGGAGGGCATGTGATATAATGAGCACTGGGTGTTATATAAGACTGATGAATCACTTAACTCTACCTCTGAAACTAATATATGTTTATTAATTGAATTTAAACAAAATATTTAGAAAAGGGAAAATGAAAAAACAAAACAATTAAAAAAAAGAAAAAGAAAAGAAAGCTAGATCCTATTTCTCCCAGAGCAGAAGCTTTCCAGCACTCTATGATCAGTAGACTTGGTGAGGGCAGAGGTTTGTGCTAGCCTTCTGGGGGAGGGGCCCGATACTCTCATTCTCAGGGGGACTTGACCTAGTGGAGATGCACTTGTAGAATGTAGGGGGGGGGGGCTTGGTTTACAAGACTCAGGCCTCCCCTTGGTGGCCCTGTTTTTCTCACTGAGGTTGGTCAGTGCTTGTGGATGTGGGGTGGAAATGGCTTTACTCTGCTCCCTCATTTCAGGAGAGGGGCGCTCATGCCAGAGACTCCTTAGGAAGCCCTTATACACGAGCAAACAATAATCCCTCCTGTGTCCCCAGCTTCAATCAGATCCCGTCAGCCTGTCTGTGCCTCAGCTCTCCACATGCCAGGTGGCACTCCTACCTCAGGCGATATTGTGTTTTAAAACTCCAAACTTCAGAGACCACCCTTCACCCCCCAGGTAAGGACCTGTGCTGATTCTCTGCGGGAGGGTCTTGTGCTGTGGCCAGTGCTGGCTTATCCCAGAAAATGGTCAGTTGACCATGAAGCAGTTAGGAGTTTATGGTAAATTGGAACACAAAGCCGAAGCCAAGGTTTGCTGCTCTCACCTGGTGTCTTTGTTCCTATGCTGGGGAAGAGGGCAGCTCAATGGCATCTGCCAGGTCCTTTGCCCCTGGAGAGGCTGATCACCTCTACCAAAAGCACTCCAAGCAAGGAAACTTTCTCCCTGTGTGACCCAGGGTATCCTCAGATCACATTACCTGCTCGTGGGTCTCTACTCTCCTTCCCCACAGGAGCACCACTAAGGCAGGCATGACTCCTGTAGTGACAGGCATCTAAAATTTCAGATTTTATGCTCTGCTGCTTATAATACTTTGCAATAGTCTCCACAAGCAAGGCTCCCTCCCCTCTGCAGTACCCACAGTTCCTTATCTCCCCCAAATCAACTCTTCATAGCTCCTACCTTCCATGATTCTACTTGTAAGACTTGCAGTTCTGTTCTCTCAATCCTCAGTTTAATTCCCTGGGTGTTCATAATGATTTGATATTTATCTAGCTGTGTTCAAGGAAGGAGGCAAAATTAAGGTCCCCCAACTCCTCTGCCATCTTAACTCCTCCTCCCCAAATCTCAGTTTTTAAGAAAAATAAATACAACTGATACAAGAAATGTGAAACCACCAATATTATGAACAACTTTATGCTGATAGTTTTGGAATATAATTAAATAACTTAAATCAATGTATCATTTTCTTGTACGATATAAAATGAATAGCCTTGTATTTATTAAAGAAATTTAATTTGCACTTAAAAACATCCCTACAATTCTAGGCCCCAATGGTATAACACCTATCTGAAGAAAAATAGTAACAATACTATTAAAGTCTTCCAGAGAATTAAAAAGGAGAGAATACACTGCAATTCATTCCACAAAGCCAGCATTACCATGGTTCAAAAGCAGTCAGAGACATTTGATAAAACAAAAAGTTAAGAGATCTACCTCTCTTGAACAGAGAAGCAAAATTCTTAGGAAAATTCAGGAAATCATACACAACAATGTATAGAAAGAATAATATAGCAGAACTATGAGGGTTTTATCTCAAGAATTTAAGGCTAACATTTGAAATTCAACCAATTTAATTCATATTAACAGTCTTAAAGAAGAAAAACCACATATACTGATCTCAACAGATGTAGAAAAGCATTTGACAAAAGCCAAGACCCATTTCTAATAAAAAGTCTCAGAAAACTAAGAATAGAAGGGAAATTTCCTCAACCTGATAAAGGGCATCTATGAAAAACAGTCTTAATGATGAAAGACTAATTCTGCTTAGTGAAAAAAGTCAGATAAAGACAAGAGTAACAAAAATCAGAAGCACATAAAGTACAATTCCACTCCTATGAAATCCTTAAAAATGTAAACAAATCAGTTAGCAAATTAATAACTGATTGAGAATGGAGGTGGGGGAGACTGGCAGAAAGCAGTAGGGAGAAATTACAAAGTGGCAAGAGAAAACCTTTGAAGATGATGGATATATTCATTATCTTGCCTGTCACAGTTCTACAGCTCTATATACGGCAAAACTCATCAACTTATGCACTTAACTGTGTCTAATACCAACTCTTTTTGCATTCCTGGACCCAATTTGAATGTGGAGCAAAGGTTTTCCCTGCACACACACACACCAACAATACCTGCTGGTTTCTGACAACTCAGCTCAATTCTGACACTATCCTACCTGGACACAGCATCAGATTCCAATGGTTAAAGGCTCAATCCTACAAGACTGTCCTCTACCCCCACTTTAGATGGCAGTCTCAAGTTCCAGGCTTTTTGTTACCTGTGCTTCTGACCCGTGGGCTAAAGGTCGGAGATTCCAACCACCTGCTCCTTAGTTTCTTTTTTTGTTTGTTTTTTAAGATTATTTATGTGAGAGGAAGAGAGAGAGAGAGAGCACGAGAGCAAGCAGAAGGGAGAAAGAATCACCAGTGGACTCTGTACTGACCATGGAGCCCAATGCAGGGCTCAATCTTACTACCCTGAGATCACCCTGAGCTGAAACCAAGAGTCACATGCTTAACTAACTATGCCACCCAGGCACCCCCTCCTTAGGTTCTTTTAATATGCTAGAGTTGCTCACAGAACTCAGGGAAACAATTACTCACATCTACCAATTCATTAAAGGATATGATAAAGGATTTGAATCAACAGCCAGATGAAGAGATACATAAGGCAATGCATGGGAAAGGGGAGCAGAGCTTTCAAGTCCTCTTCAGGTGTCCTACTCCCCTTGCCTCTCCATGTGTTCAACAAACTAGAAGCTCTCTGAACCCAATCCTTTGGGTTTTAATAGAGACTTCAGTGCATATTCATGATTAAATAAGTCATAGCCATCAGTTGATTCAACCTCCAGTCCCCCTCCACTCCCCAGAGGCTGGGGGGTAGGACTGAAAGTTCCAAATGACCAAATACATATTTCTTATAAATCACTGTATCACACTGTGTAATTTGTTTTATGTAAATTATATCTCTATAAAGTTGTAATTAAAAAAAAAAAAGACTGCATGACAGGTATGTGGAAGTTCTTGCTTTTTTCAAAATTAATTTTTCAGGGGGGCACCTGGGCGGCTCAGTGCTTAAGCATCTGCCTTTGGTTCAGGTCATGATCTCAGGGTCCTGGGATTGAACCCCGCCATCGGGTTCCCTGCTCAGTGGGCAGTCTGCTTCTGCTTCTCCCTCTCCCCTCTGCTTGTGTGCACTCACTCTCTCTCAAATAACTAATTAAAATCTTTAAAAATTTTTTTTAAATTAATTTTTCAAGAAGTCACTGAATGTGTAGTTTGTGCAAAAAAGAGGATATGAAACTCCAGACAATCCATACTCGAAGTAAAGGCCTTGGCTCTATTTTCTTGTTTTTCAGATAAACAAAAAATAAAACAGGCTGAAGTAAAATGGTAAAAGATAGAAACTCAAGTATGAGGAGAGTTGGGTATGGTAAATTTGTAAATATAAACAATTCTGTTTTCTTATTTTTAAGTTTCCTAGAAAGACAGGTGGCTTTTATTTTTTTTAATTGGTTGAACTAGTACCACATATCCCAAATATCTCCAACTTTAGGATGTGTGTGTGTAGCATGTGTAGTATGTGTCCGTATCAGGCTCTACAGTCTCTCTCAGTATCTTTTCTTAATCAGCTATTAAACAGATTTTCCCAGTGCATTTTTAACTTTCAGGTTTTTTCTAAAAGTTCCATTACCCATTAAGGAAGTTAAGTGCAAGTTTATTAAACTTACCTAAATTTCCTAATTATATAGAAGATACCACAAATTATTAGATAACAGCAAACTATTTTCTGGGTTGTTCAGTAGTGCACCATATTTTTTTTTTCTTTTTGCTTTTGACCCCTTTACCCATTTCTCCCACACATCCTGCCTCCGGCAACCACCAATCTGTTGTTCTCTGTTATCTATGAGCTTGTTTTTTTTGTTTTAAGATTCCACATATATCACCACAATATTTGTCTTTCTCTGCCTGACTTATTTTACCTAGCATAATGTTCTTGAGGTCCATCCACGTTGTTTTATATGGCAAGATTTCATTATTTTTTAATGGCTGAATAATATTCCATTATATATATACACAATTTCTTTATCCAGTCATCCATCTATAGGTTGTTTTTCTATCTTAGCTATAGTAAATAATGTTGTAATGAACATGGGGGTGCATATATCTTTTTGAGTTAGTGTTTTATTCTTCTTTGAATAAACACCAAGATCAAAAGACCTTTTTATGTTTTGAATTAAAATAAAATGTTTAAGTTAAAATATCAAAGTTAATTTTTTTTTAAATGGATTTCCCTGTTTTAACTAACTTTAAATTAACTGGCCAATTAAAATCTCAAATGTGTCTAAAAACAGTTTTTCTATTATCTGTGTCTATCTACCTAAATATATCATATCATGCCTAATTAACAGAAGGTAACAAATATATGTATATGATTCATTAATTCTCTGTGAAATACGCTGTTTAATAATGTATTAGTAATAATGTATTAGTAATAATGTATTAGTAATTTAAAACTTGTTTGTAATGGATGATGACAAAAATACTTTGCAAATGCCTTGCTTCTATTTTCATCTGTACAGCTGAAGAAGAAGAAGAGCTGTTGATTATTTACAGAGGTACCCTCTTCTGCCAACTTTTATCTTATCTTCATAAAGGTATTTTTAAGACTGTTGGTTAATCTGACCATAGAACAAGATAAGTATCACAGGGCAGGAAGTAGGGCATTGAATTTTTTTTTTCAAATACCAAGGCAATAACATTTTATTAAGGCCATATTAACTTAGTGATATCATATTAATTAATATTCCATCAGTACAAATGTAAGTACATTGAATGCCTCTAATAGTATATGAACTGAATTTGCAAGAGTGTGGTAGTGGTGCAATTTCCTCCACAACAACAGGATGATACTTCTTTAGCCTTTACAGCCAAAGCTATTTTCCAGAAAACAAAACAAATACTTAGAAAGTTTCATATTTTTATAACTACCTAGGACTACAAAGAAGCAACAAATTATTTAAGTTAAAAATCTAAAGTGATTTATAAAATTCCTTACCGGTATCTATGAACAAATATACCCTTAAAAATAGAGTTCATCATATTTTCAATTTCATCCTGGTTTTCTTGTAGCTGAAATGAAAAGAAAAAAAAAAATTAAACCCTGATTATTTTACTTGAAATGTACAGTTTCAGTTATTTTTAATTCCTGGTTCTTCCATTCTTGGTAATTATCAATCCTTTTTCTCACTTACTATTCAACAGGTACTCTTGCATTACTTTAACAGCTTTACTATACTGTTTAGAACTCGTTTGTCTTTCTTCACATATACACATAATGACTAACAAGGAGTGGTATGGCTAACTGCGGCCAGCTTCCAATCCCCAAAATACTACCAGCTTTGGGAAGAAGCCTCAATTTCTATACCTCTTCCAACAAAGTCAGGTACCTGGCTTGTTTTGCCTCTCTTGGTAACAGGTCAGACTTGATTATGATATTTGTCACTGTAAAAGAAACTTACTATTCTACCTGAAGTATCCAAATATTACTCTGCACCTGTTTAGTCCATAACTGAGAGTAGGCCAAGTTCCCAATACAGAAGCCATAGAAGATAGGAAGGATCCTCACCATTAGTGGTGGGATGCAGCAACAAAATAAAACAGTACAGCAATGATATAAAATTCAGGCAATACTCCTGATTAGAGTTAAAATTTAAGCTTATTCAACACTCAACGGGAATAAAAGCACTGATACAAAATTATATTCCAAGCGATAGTTCTTATTACACTTTGTTTTGTGGTAATACTCAGTGAAATATTTGCTTTTATTACATACAAGAATGTGAGAATAAACTTCCTTCTGACTTATTCTTTTGCTGTATGCTTTACTTCAGGTTTATGGAAATAAGATTGGGAATACTTACATAGTAAATCATTCAAATTACTGCAACTTACTGTAAGTTTTAAAAATTACTTTTGGTGCATTTATTATATAAAAATTAATTTATACGAGGCACATAGTTTGGTTAGTAGTACGTATTGACGCACAGTTCCAAAATTTACTTTCACAATACTTCAAGTATGGTATATATTATGATTTTAACTGTGTTCCTTAGAAATTCATATGATGAAGTCCTGATGCCCCAGTACACCTCAAACATTATTTGGAAATAGGATTGTAGCAGATGTAATTAGTTAAGATGGGTTCATTCTGGAGTAGGGTGGGCCCCAAATCCGATATGATTGGTGTCTTTATGGAAAGGAGAAATTTAGAGACAGACACATATGGAAGTCATGGAGAAATTGGAGTTATCTTCATCTTCTAGCTTACACAACTGTGACACTATAAATTTCTGTTCTTTAAAGCCACTCAGCTTGTGGTAGCTGTTATAGCAGCCCTAACATCCTAATAAAGTATGGGTAATAATTTAGGCATAAGTTTGCTGCTTCCTGTTGCCTATTATAACAGATTATTCATTGATATTTTATTTGTACCAATATGCTATTATTCTTTTTTCAAGTTAAAATACAGACTAATATTGTAGATTTAAAATTTTATTTCCGACTGGGCAAATAAAAATGTTACCTACTAAAAAGCAAGTTTAAAACACTTTCAGCACATATGTGAAAATTTCAGTTTAAACCTGGAACCAACCTTATTCACAGGAATGCCCTATTTATTAGCTAATAAGTAGTCTTTGGCTTCCTTTTGGAAATGCAGCTTCACTGACCCCCAGCTCTGACCTTAGTATTTATTATGCTTTCTGAACTCATAGCCGGATAATCCTTCTGAGTTACCTAACCCCCAGACTATCTTCTCTCAAAAGGAGGATTGTTTTAGGATTCTCTTATGCAGATATAGTTAGTTAATATGGGGTCATTATGGAGTAGGGTGGGCCCCAAATCCAATACGATTGGTGTCTTTATAGAAAGGAGAAATTTAGAGATAGACACACAGAAATCATGGAGAAAGCACTCAGCACTCAGATAATCACTGGCTGAACATTCCAGGTTAACCTGAAAAGTTTGAGATCACATAATGTAACTTAAATAAATTTAAAATACACATTCACTTTTTTACAGAGAATACGAAATATGAAACTTACCTCTTTGCGTTTCTGAAGAAGTAACTCTAACCTTTCATTGGCTCTCTTTCCAATCATTTTATTTCTCTCAGCTTCATATTGTCTTTGTGTATTATCCTGATGAATACTGAGGTTTAAGGCAACATTCACCAACGCAGTCATGAGCTTCATGGCTATGAAATAAAGGAAGATTATGGTATTCACCCATTCATCAGATCTTCATTCAGAAGATTAATAAATTTATAATGGAAACGGATGAAGGAAAGAAACTAGTCAGTTTCTATGTTTACAACTCAGTCATATGTTAAAAAAAAAAACATTTTATAGAAAAAAAGTCATCATCTCAGGCTGCAACATAACTTTCTGTGCCTCAGTGTCTATAGCTTGGTTCGCTGACATTTCCCACTTAAAAACAGCCTCATCCTAACTATCAGCAAGAAAGATTTAACAACCCCGCTTCCCACCCTCAAATATGCATACTTTAGTGAGGGCATACTAATCAAGCCTATTAGAACTCTATTCTGACCACAAATTCCGTGTATACACAATTGCTTCTGTAATACCTTTTTAACTTAGACACTTCAAAGATGCCTTTGATGTTTACAATCAATTTATAATCTTTATCCAGAAAGATGGTTCTCTTCCTCACCTCAGTGAATGGCATAACCTCCAAACCCTGAAATACAGACCCTACCAAACTCATTAATTAAAAATGTATCCTGTGAACTTCTGATTAACCTATTTTCCCCACAGTGTCAATGTTCACTTATACTTGCAAATCTTTAAATATTTTCAAACTTCTACTTCAAGTCATCTGAGAAACAGGTATGATACAAACCTTAAACTTTTCTCTATTCATATTTATTTCCATTATTGAAATGGTGATAGTGTAGAAAATATCGGTAAAGGAATAAGAGAGTTTGTGCAGGTAAAATAACTTTCCTTTTTTTTTTCTTCTAGGTTATTTATTTATCTGCAAATATGAATGAATGTACAGTAATGAAAAATGAACCGATCAATGCTTTGGAATACTGATCTACTTATCTGCAAACATATCCATAGCTATATATGAACATGCATTTCTCTTAAAACTTCACTAACTTCCTTTTAATTACACACATAAATATACATAATACTAGATCTATTATCTCTACACTCACACAATTTGTCAACCTGAGACTATCTGCATTTGCCAAATCCATATATAGTGATTACTGCCCTTAAGCTAAAATATAAGACAAGATGTAAACAGATGTATTTGTTAGTGACCACTTAGAAATATATTTAATGGAAATATTTCTTTCGTAATATACAATGTCTCAATATAGTAAACAGAAATATTCTTGTTTCAAAATACAGGCTAGTGATTTTACAATATTTTACACATTGTCAATAGGATATCTGATGATACTATGAAAGTTAAAAGTACTTTTTAAATTAATCTGTATAAAAAAGGAGAATAGCTCAAAGATAGGAGGGATATGGGGCATTCACACTGCCCAAGTCAGGGAAAACAGTGTAACAGAGTTTGGCCTGAGCATACAAAATCATACCCAATGGAGCTTAATTCAGTATATACTTCTAGATCCCCAAAACAAAATAACTTGTAGATCAAGGAGTCAGAAAGCATTAAAATTAACACCAACCCTGGCTGGAATTCACAAGTGGAAGCCAAGACACAGATTTTCTTCAATTTAAAGACTTTTGCTTTAGGGGTGCTTAGATGGCTCAGTTAGTTAAGTGTCTGCCTTTGGCTCAGGTCATGATCTTGAGGTCCTGGGATCAAGTCCTGTGCATTGGGCCCCCTGCTCAGCTGGAAGTCTGCTTCTCCCTTTCTCTTTGCCCTTCCCCCCAACTTGTGCATGCATGCACACTCTCTCACACACACAAATAAATAAAATCTTTAAAAAAACAAAAAAGGCTTTGCTTTTAGCTATATATCTCGTGACTCCAGATCCCAAACTCCAACTGCCACTGTGTAATGACCCTCCTCCCATCCTAGATATATAAACATAAAAAATCAACATACTAAAACAAAAATGCAAAACGATCGATAAATTTTCAAAGGAGTATCATAATAGAGCATTATTTACTGAAATAAAATGTTTATTGATCTGTAAAACTTAAACTTTGGTGAAATTTTCATTTCACATACCAACATATTAGCAAATAAACAGCTACTGAAGAGAGACTTCTAATTTAATGACATACACTAACATGAGGATTGTGATGTGTGAGTCCAGTGAAAAAGATTCCTTCCTGCATAGAGGGAACACTAACTAAATTTTACTGATATTACTAAAGGAACTATTTTATAAATTAATAATCCTATAGGAATTCTGCCTGGATTCTGTGCCACTGGCTTTGAAGTAGCTTCTCCTTGTTTACTGAAGAGAAAAATACTTCATTTAGCATTTGAATTTTGACTGCAGGCTACAGAATGGCAAACTTGTTTTAGTGCTGTGCTACCCAAATGGTCTGCAAATAAGTGCTGACCACCAATAGTTTGTTAACAGTTCATAATCAGTACCAATCTGAAAGTAAGTTTTTAGAAATTTTTGTAACAATATGACAGTGATCTTATGTCTATTGACTTTAATATAAAATGACACTTTAAGAAACATATACTTCATTTTATTGCATTTCACAAAAGCATTACGTTGTGACAGATTGGTAATTAAAAAACTAGTCTTTCCCACAAAGAGTTCAATAAACATTTATTGTTTCCTCGGTCATTTATCAATCCAACGTGTACTTAGCACTGTTCTACATACTAGAAGTACAAAAGTGAATGAAACAGAGTACCTACCCTCATGATTATTACATTCTAGTGTGGAGAAGACAATAAACAATATAGAATATACAAATGAAAAAAAGTATGTCAGTTAATGAAAAAATCTATAAAGAAAAACACAGTATGATTTTTAAAAAGTATGATAAAAAAGCTAGAGAATAAAAGGGTAGTCAGACAAGAAGGCCTCTCTGCAGAGCTCACATATGAGCATTAAGTGAGGGAATGAGCATGTAATTATATGACAAAACAGAGTTGCAGGGAGAGGGAGTAAAAAGTACAAAGGTTATGAGATAAATTGTTATGAGGAGGGCATTCATAAAAGAGCAAGGGATTTGTTGTGGCTGAAGCACAGAAGCAGCTAGATGCAGGAAATAAGGGGTAAGGAAGAAATCAAGAGGCCCGGTTACAAGAGTTCTACTAGGATCTAGTTAGAACTCGGGAATGAAATCTAAATGAGGTTAAGACCCACTGAAAAATATGGTGTGAGTGGGAAATAGTCTGATTTAGATTTAAAACTGCTGTGTGAACAGATTACAGAAGAGTAAAACTGGAAGAAAGGAAACCAAATAGAAGAACAGTAGGAGCTGAAAATATTTTGCCAAAAGTTTGCGATGATGATTCTCAAGTTGTTGGCTTTGAGCAGCTCAGGAAAGCAATGCTAGCTTAGATTAAAGTGGTCGCAATAGGTAGAGAGATTTTGAAGGTAGAGCTAAAACAAAACAAAACAAAACAAAACAAAACAAAAAAACATGATAGGTTATAATGTAGGAAGTAAGATAAAAAGAAAAGGCAAGGGTAATTAGGAAGCTTTGTGCTTATTAGATACCTAAGTGGAAATATCTAGTAGCTAGACATTTGGAAGCCATCATCAAAAACATTGTTATTTAGAGCCTTAAAACTAGACAGTACATCCATCCAATGAATAACAATTCAGCCATTAGAAAAAAATGAGGCATGATTTATGTGCCGAAAAGAAAAGCCCACCAAGATATTTGTTGATGAAAAAAAAAAAGATGCCTGTCAGTATATTATGCTACCACTTATGCAAAAAGAAGGAATGTGCTATTTATTTTTATGTGCCAGTCACTCTTCTAAGCTCTTTACACATACTTATTCATCATATACCTCACAACGCTATCAAAGTTAAGAATATTTTAATTATTCCTTTTGTACATTGAAGAAAACTGAGTTTCCGATCAGCTAAGAGATTTGCCAGTTACACAGTCAGTAACTGGCAGAGACAAAATTTGATTACAGGCAGTCGTGCTCCACAGTCCAAGTTCTTAAGCGGTACATCATACTGTCTCTCATTGAGTATGTATGTGCTATTATATTCATAATCTTTAGATGAAAATATATGAGACTGGCAACTCTGGTTGCCTTCAAGGAAGAGAATTTGATGGCTGAGAGCCATGGGAACAAGAATGACATTTTACCATACAGTTTTTTATTTTGAATTTTAAATCATGTGACTATATTACCTCTTCCACTATCATTATTTTTTGACAGAAATAATAAAACTGTGGGATTGGTTTTCACTTCATTCCCTAAGGAGTGAATAAAGACAAAAGATTAAAAGGTCTAAAAATTGAGTTGTGAGATAATTCAATATTTAGAGTTTAGCTTTCTAAGATCCACTATGACAGTGTGTATTCCAGAAAACAAGTGAAAATAGTGATTCAAGAAGGAGCTACATCTATCGAGAGAGAAAAGATGACATCTGGGAGCTTCCCAGTGATTTGGACGGTAAGAAGGTAATTGCTGACTACAACAAGAGCAGAGACAGTGATGTGGCAAAAATAGAAAACTGATTGGAGTGGGTTTAAAAGAGAATAGGAGGAGAGTAAGTAAAGACAGTGAATAGAAATAGTTGAGATTTACCATAAAGTAAACATAGGGAATGTAACTAGAAGGCCATGAGGAAACAAGGGAGGATGTTATGGTCTTATGTGTCAATCTGGCTAGGCTTCAGTAACCAGTTATTTAATCAAACACTAATCCAGGTGTTACTGTGAAGGTATTTTGTAAATATGGTTAACATCTAGGATCAGCTGGTTTTAAGTACAGGAAATTACCCTCAGTAATGTGGTGGGTTTCATCTAGTCACTTAAACGCCTTAAGAACAAAATACTGAGGTTTCCTGGAGAAGCAATTTCTGCCTCAGGACTGTACAACTCCAGCCTGTTTCTAGTCTGATGTTCTACCCTACAGATTTCAAATTTGCCAGCTCCCACAAACGTGTGAGCCAACTCCTCAAAATAAAACTCCCTCTCCCCAAATATATCTTGGTATATACATACATATTTCATTATGTATGTGTGTTATCAGTAAGTAAGTATATCTCCTATTGGTTCTGTCTCTGGAAAGCCTTAACTAACAGAGAATGTTTCTAAAAGATAAGAGCCACCACAGCATATTAGTATAATGGTAAAATTATAAAAGTGGGGAAACTGAAGTCAGTAGAGAGAAAACAATTTGAAGAGCAAAGTTCTTGAGGTGGCGAACAGTGGTCAGATCAATAGCACAAAGGCAAGGACCAACCTTAGAGATAACTGTAATAAGAGAAAAAAGTAGAGTATAGGGGTACAGCTGCACCTAGATAAGTAGGTTTAATCCTTGAAGAATTCTCTGTTGTCTCTATTAAGCAAGCAAAAATAATCAGCTAAGTGTGTGAAAAAAAAGAGAATAGTAGGTGTTACAGTTTTGAGAAGGTATGAAATAATCTTGTAAGAAAGTAAGAATATCTATGTAGGAATATCTAATACGATTGCTAGACAACATTAAAGGTCCATCTGTGAGAAAAATCTAAAGCCCAGCCATTAGGATTATGTGTTTTTCTTCAATCACTTTCAGATGCTCTGGTGCAGGTATGGAGCAGTATGGAGGATAGGGTTTTCCAAGGAGGTATGATGGAGGGAGACAGAGGCAAGGATGTTAAGGCTATGAAGAAGGACATGATTATAATAAATCTGGATGAAAGGATCTAAGCCAGGAAAGTAGAGGAAGTGAAGATATGAAGGGTGTGAAGAACACTAAAAATATAGCATCAGAGGATTTAAAGTCCCAACAGAAGAAAAACAATACTGGAATTGGGAACATAAAAGAAAACCAATGAAACAAAAAGAAATGGTTATTGGCAAATGGGATGGTTGAAATTAAGACTGTAGACTCTTTTAATCAATATCCAACAATTTACATGTGTGTGTTCCTAAACATAGAAATGAAAACTAAAAAACTTCATTTATATTTAATGATACCTAGTATACTTTTGAAAACTATCACTGTACGCCACAGAATGTTTGATAATAGGGCAAACTATATTTTTAAAAGAGGGATGATTTTATTCCTCCTTTAGTTTTAACAAACAAAAAGGCTTGCAACAAACATCTACTTTCTAAATGATCAAGGTTTTTGAAATTTTTTTTAATTTAAGTAAACTCTATGCCCAACATGGATGGGGTTTGAGCTCAAACTCCAAGATCAAGAGTCACATGCTCTACTAACTGAGCCAACCAGGTACCCAAAAATGATAGAGATTTAACTAATCCTTCTATCTCTTAAAAACCCAACCAAAATAACAAAGAGAAAACAAATTTCATCTTCAATAAATTGAGAAAAATACTTGCAAACCCAAACCACAATATATTAATCTATGTACATGGAAAGCAGAAGGATAAGGAAGAGCATACAAATCAAACCAAATGGTCAAAAAAGGAATTACAACTGTATGTATCAAAAAGAAAAATTAAAAAAACTATTTTGCTCTGCAGAACCCAGAAGCATTGAGGAATTACAGGTACAAGGCTCCACAGAAGATGGAGGAAGGTAAGGTCTGAGAAGACTATTATTTCAAAGTTTGTATGATAAGTAGTTAAATCCCTAAGCCTCTATACCAACTTAGGCAGTCAAGCAATTTCTCCACCACACACCCATCTTGGAAGTCCAGAAAGTTCATTCCCTCAATAAAATGAGCAAGAGATTTGGAATCATCAAACACAGAAGAGGGACATATGTAAAGTGCAGAATGCCCTGGGTGCTGTTTCACCCTGCCCAACTCCCAAATGGTAGAGAGCAACTAAACTTAAGTAGATTGAAGATCCTTCTGCAAAGAAGCTTAACTTCCCCAGGGAAAATAATTATTAATACCGACAGTTTAGGGTCTATGATGAAAACGCTAGCTGACCACAAAACTGTTCTACAGTGATGCTCACGAAAGAAGACAGAGACACTGTCTCATCCTGTCAAACACAACACATTCTCTCCTCTCTCTCTCTTTCTTTCTCTCTCTCTCACACACACACCCTCCCCTCTCTAGTAATTGCCTTTTTAGTGTCTCACTCTTAGCAAGAGTAGGGAACCAAGAAACAGATATTTGATGAAAGTTTCCAACATGAAAGAGAGGGATAAGAGCAGAGAATCAGAAGAAAAGAGTAGGGAGCTGGAAAAAAACTTCAGAGTAATAATTAACATTATCAAAGAGATAAGAGAAGACATTAAATCCATGAAACAATGTTTTTAAAAAAAAAAAAGACTCGGAAAATGAGAAACCTCTAGAGATTAACATCCAAGCAAATATTCAACAAAGAGCTCCAAGCATAATGAATAGGAAAAAATATATACACGTTAGGGTATATCGCCATGATATTTCAGAACACCAAGAATAAAGAGAAAAATTTAAAAGCTTCCAGAGACAAGAAACAGGATTAGAATCCGAAGTTGAAACGGCACTGGACCTCTCAACAGAAACACTGGAAGCTAGAGGAAAAACTTTGAAGAAAATTAAGCATGAGGATCTAATACACTTTTCAGGCATGTAAAGTCTCAAATACATACTTCTCAAAACACTTTCTCAAAGAATAAGCTAACCAAAAAGGAGAGAATAAATTAAGAAAGAAAGTAAAAGATGATAGGGACTCCAAAAAAAGACAAAGGATCTAAACAATGGTAGAAAAGTTAAATAATTTAAAGGAAATCTAGATTGTAGAAAATGAACCTGCCATATCAGACATGATTATAAATAATGAAAAGCACAGAAAATGCACACTACAAAATTGATCCTATTATTTATTTTAAAGTAAAACAAAAAATCCTCATATATATGCATATGAGAAAAGAACTTAAAGGAAATACCAACATGTTCTGGGCACAATGATGAGGTGGTATAATTATGGCTAATTTTTATTTTTGTACTCTTCTCCTTTTCTGAATACTCATATAATCAGTATAGTAATCTTAGATGCACAGAAAATGTTTAAATGTACAATATGGAAATGTTTATGAAAAATACACAAAAAATTTTCTCAATTTCTCTGCCCTCTTCAGAACTAAGCCAAGTAAGCTTTGTCATTCTATTGTAGTTATAATATCAGACAATTACTGAGTGACTTGTAAATGCTAAACATTTAACAAGAATTCATTTAAGCCTTACATTCCTATGAGATGGGATTATTAGCATTAATAGTATACAGATAAGAAAAGTGAGGCACAGAAGTTATTTGTCTAATGTCACCAAGCTAATGAATAAAAGATACGCAAGTCTATAAAATGATTTTAAAATCATGATTTCTTTATAAAAACTGGCCCCCAAAAGAAAGCTAATTTTCATACTTGATAAAGAAAGAGATAAATCTAAGAAAATGAAGGTTCTTTAACTAGAAAACACACTTCCATAGATACCTACATTTAATATTGGAAATAAATATTTACCAATTTACATAATTGCATTTTTTAAGTTTACTGTATTTTATGGGTAAAGTTAAAGATATAATGGCATTCATGAATTTGGTTAATTATTGTGCATTAATCCCATGAGAACCCTAAAGTCTACTCTATACAAATCCTGAAAAGTGTTAAGAGGAGAGGTAAGGAAAAAAAAAGTGATAAAGAGAAAAAAAAAAAAAAGCTACAGTAATAGTATAAAGCAATGAGAAAGTAAGGCTTCAGAAGAATAAAAAAAAATGAAACAAGAAAAAATATGAAGAAGAGATTATTTACACTCAATACTCTACTTTTTGATGATGCCAGATTGACCTAAATTTTTCAAGTCCCACAGAAACCAAAAATATTCTGTCTAGTCAAGAGCTTTAAAATACTTAATTGAATTTAATAAATAGAATTTGGGACCTAAGAGCTAAAAAAATAAGCAAAATGAAAACGCATGCTTCTAGTTTTCCTAAGTTTTTGAAAGATCTAATTTCTTTATTTCACTGTTTGCAATGTCTTTTATTACTAAAATGGAGTAGGTGTTCAATATATTCTGAGTAAAAACATGAATGAAGTGAAACACTGCCAACACTATTAGCTCTTCTTGTCATTACAGAATAATAGGAGCAGCTTACTAAATGTCAGGCACTAGTCCATGCTCTCCTAATCTCTCTTAATGAGGTAGCTATCATGATCTTCCTCACTTTGCATGTAAGAAAATGAGGCCAGGTAAATTAAGGATTTGTCCAAGTTATCCAACTAGTAAAAGGCAGTGAGAGATATGAATCTGGACAGTCTGGCACAGAACCCATTTTTTTGAACCACTGTATTTTATGGTTTCAGCAACTGAAAGCCAAAGGAAAGATGCCAATTTACTGAGGCAAAATTATTTTCAGTCTATGACTGGAGAACAAAGCAATTTCATATACAGTATCTTTCCTCACACTAAAAAAGTCCAGAGATTCTGACTGGGTTAGAAATGTTAATCAACAATGAATCATATCTCAATATAAAACCAACCATAAATAAACATAATAATGTTCAACAACAAGGTATAAAGAAATGTTTACTCCCTCAAGGGTCTGAGAGTGACCTATTATTAACTACTGATGAAGACTGGCCTCCCAGCATACTGAGGCCACTATACAGTCATATGATGATCTTAAACACACTTTCTAATTTTCCCAGAATTCACTTTAGAAAATATTAGAATCAATCACCATGCTACTAGTAATACAAATTTTATATTCTTAATCCCCCTTTGTTCAAATTAGCATTTTCACCTTAGTAGTGAGTGGTAGTCAATATTAATCTATCTGTAACACCATAGAAAATTACACAGGTGACAAAACAGCAAAAAATAAAAAAGTTAAATCAATATTACTTATCCTGCAAATTGCCACCTAACAAAAATTTAAAATCAACACTCTATAAAGTATTGGCATGTTTTTAAAGCAAACGTCTAAAAATAATTTAACTATAGATCTAAAAAATAGACTCTTTGAGAGTACAATTATCTTCATAATACCAAACAACAAAACGGTAAAACAAAGGGAATCCTATCTAATTTTGACCTTGGGAGAAAAAAGAGACTTTCCTCATGAAAATTTCATCAAAGTGGGGAGTAAATGAATATGCTCAGTCTCAGATTCTGAATCCACCAAATAACAAAATGTTACTTATATAAATTATAACCACAGTATGTCCAACTGAGGTAGCTATTTAGAATAGAAATAAGGGCACTTAATTCTAAAGATTGATAGTTAATGAAAATTGTACTGCAATGTGAAACGCTAGGTCAAACAAATGGGAGAGTATGTTTTAAAATTCCAATTAAGGGAACAGAAAAAAAATAAGGAAAATATAAAATGTAATAGCTAACAGTCTGTTTCAATTTAATGACAAAAGAATTCCAAAAAAAGGGGAAACAGTTTACCTCCAAACGAAAAATGAGAGTACCGTTAGCTGTAGAATAAACAGACCTAAAGAACTACCAAATGATGAAAATTTTTAATAAAAATATGATAGAAGTACACAATTAAATGCAATGCATAAACACTGACAATAGGGACACATTATATAACTGAATAAGAAAATGAGTTATTTGGAAAACCAATTAAAAGTACCACTGATAAGACCACTCTGATGACTTATGAAGCTCTGGAACTCATCACATCTGTACCCTACAGAACAACTAACCTGATTGTCTCTCTTCTCAGCTAAGATATAAGCAATATGAAGGAGCATTTTATTCCAAAGCCGATAATCATATCTGGCCATAACTGCCTTGTAACTGTCCATGCACATAGTCTTTGAAGCAGAGGATTAAATGTTCCTGCCCATTTTATCTAGTCCCCAAGACTCGTCCTGCAAAGTGAATAAAAATGATTATCTTTTAATCTATCCCTTGCATACATACCATAAAAAAAAAAGAGGAGGGCAAAGATGAGAAAAAAAAAACTTAAAAATGTGGATAATTATTATCCAATCTGGACTTAAAAGTTCTCAAGCAAGATCTCTACGCTTTGTTGAAGGGTAGGTGACTGAGAAGTCCCACATTTTATGAAACTGAGCCTTGGAAGATATGATCATGAATACAGACATATAGCAATTACAGTAATATTGTGAAGTAAATTTGAAAATGACTTGAAAAATAAGTCTCCACTTTAAAAAAATCAGAATAAACATCATGTTAATTTCCTTCCATTTTCCTTGATATCTGATTTTTAAAAATAATTTCAAATTCAAATAGGCTAGATAATGATATACAAAGAGCACAGGCAAAAACAAAATGGCATTTATCAAGCAGTTTAAAAAGCTATCATGATCACAGGTAAATTGTGGGAAAAGAAAGGCAGAAGGGCACCAGAAGGAGGAGGAAGCTACTCAACTCAAAAGGAATAGGAGGAAAGCTATAATTAAAATATATTTAAGTATATGTAAAATTAGCATATACAGATCGCCAGAAAGATAAATAGAGGGAAAATAATACAATAATAAAAGTCACTGAAAATGGGCCAATGGAAAGGAGAGGTGAAATGAAGTCAGTAAAATACACTATGAGGTCAGTAAAATACAGTAATACTTCATTTACATGGTAGTGGAGCACAAACGCAAATGAAAGTGGATTTTTCAGGAAACTGACACATTTTAAAAGTAAAACTATTCTGCTTATTTCTACATTATTCTTTCTCTTGTGTTCTTAAACAGAGTACATGGCATATGTTTAATCTTTTATAAAGAATGCACACAGATTTCTGGATTAAAGAGAAGTACCCTGAAAAAAAAAATACCCTGCCCCAACAGAGAAGCCCCAGATTGTTCTCTCTCTCTCTCTCGATATTTGTTTAAGCAAAATTTTTTGTCTTCTTTTTGGTATGAACTGTTATTTCATAATTCTATCAGCAGAAGAGCATTTCACATTTGGCCTCTGTTCACTTGTTTCTCTTTCTCTCCTGGTCTTACGAAACGAAAATTAACTTTTTATGAGAGCAAGTTTGGCTATTCAGAAGCAATTTCTATCTTATGTTTTAAGATCTGTTTATTTCAAAATGCTGCATTTACTATGCACCTGACAACCAGCTAAATGGGCATTACTGTACATGAGGAAAGTAAGATGAAAACTAAATGGAATATATAAAGAAAAAGAAAAAAGCAAACTAAGATGAAGATACTAAAAGTCATGAAATTAGAAAGAAAAAAATGTGTAATCAGATAATTTAAAAATAAAAAATAGTGTATTTGCAATATCTTTTAAAAGATCTCTTCTTCTTCCCAATAATGAGGAAGAAGATACTCTCTCAAAACAGAATTTAAACTGTTTGGTGTTGGTTCTGTACAGAAACTTTTTCAACGATAAACTGTATTTTTATTTTACCTTTTTATTTTTATTTATTTATTTTTTAAAGATTTTATTTATTTATGTGACAGAGAGACAGCCAGCGAGAAAGGGAACACAGTAGGGGAGTGGGAGAGGAAGAAGCAGGCTCCCAGCAGAGGAGCCCAATGTGGGACTCGATCCTGGAACGCCGGGATCACGCCCTGAGCCGAAGGCAGACGCTTAATGACTGCGCTACCCAGGCGCCCCTATTTTACCTTTTTAAAAAGATAAAATTGGCTGGACCTTTCTCTTTTCCTAATAATAAGGAAACTGTTACTCTTGAAAATAAACTGTGTTTCATGTTTGTTTCATAAAGACATGTAACTAAGAAAATAATGGACACTAATATAGATCAACTACATTAAAAAGGGGGGGGAAGGAAATGAAAAAAGAGGAGTGGAAAAAAACATGTATGACCCTAAGTAATATTATCATATCGGCTTTAGGCAACAGATTAAGCCAGAAAATGACAAAATTTTAAACCACGTGTTCGCAATGTGTATTCCCCAAAATATCAGCATCAGCATAATCTAAACTCTGGAGATATGGCCATGCAATGTGTTTCAATAAGCCCTGTAGATGATTCTGATGCATGCAAAAGTTTGAGAACCAATGACTTAAATATATTCGGTAAATGAGAAACTGAATTTAAATGCAAGATGAAATGCAATTAATGATATTAAATCTGGTGTTTGTCACTGTAATGTGTAAGATGAATACAGACAAAGTTACTGCTACTAAAAAGGATGTAATCTGGAGTATTTACACTCATGTGCATGCACACACACATGTGTGCATGCTATACATCACAGATACAAAAGAAAAGTCATTTTAGGTAAGCACAGCTAAAGTAGTTGAGGGAAAATAGAACAATTGCGAAGTTAATGAAATTGCCTTATTATGGGGAAACAAGAAAAAAATAAATACCCTTGGCTGAGAAGTTCTCTAGATAATTCTAAAATGAAAGAGTGAAAACTAATCCATCAATTCTTCAGATTAGCTAGCCTCCCTAAATGACTGATTTCAGAGATATTACATCTAGGTATACTCAGGTTATTATAGCAGTAGGAAGAGGAAGAATACTGGCTATGTAGCAACTGCCATTCGGTAGAACTGTTTCAAATATATAAACAAATATTTACATACTTATGTATAATAATGAGCAATAAAGCAATGTAATTAAGTTTAAAAAATACTACGAATTGGGAATTTCAACTATTAATTTTGGGGTTTAACCAAAGAATATGGCCTAGAGGACTCCTAAAATTTCTTGAATTATAATATAATGATGTGTTGAAATAATTAAACGTCGAAAGAGAGATTTGCTGAAATTTGCCAGAAATTTTCAATTTTCATTCTCAAGGCAATTAAATGCCAGTTATCAAAATAGGCATACATCTTACCTAAACAGATAATACAAGCCATTCATATGAATTCGGGGAGGGGAGGGATGGTATTTTTCAGGAGCACAGTAATTATTACTTAATCTAAATACATTTAAACACCAATAGAACATATTTAACAAAACTAAATGAAAAAAAAATAAAATGTTGGTTACTTACCAGCAAGGGTACTTGTATGCCTAAAAGCTCTGACCTGGGAGTCTGACAAACCAGTCAAAAGGGAGATTACTGTGTCCATCATATACTCATCATAAATTATGCTATACTGACACTGTCGAATCAGGACTCCAATAAATTCACAAAAGTTTGAACGAAATTTTTTCCATTGAGGTCCAGGCATGGTAAGGGGATAATCACCACTGTCCTAAAAGGAATAAAAAGAACATATTAAATTTGACATATGATATCAATTTGATCAAAGTTTTCTCTCCGACCTATAAAGGAACATTTTCTTCTCAAAAGTAGATGTGGACAAATACTGAAAGTGACTTACACAGGTACACTGATAGCTTTATATTTATTTGATCTTCCACAACTAAATAATTCATGAAGTGCTCAAAATTGTTATTTAGAACAAGTATTTAATTCATTATTCTAAGCCAACATTAAAAAAAAAATAGTTCCCATGTTGTTACACTTGAGTCCTAATTGAGATAATTTGAAGTAAAAACAACAAAAAAAAATTACAGAAGTTTTGACTAGAAAGGATATTTGTGATTGAATTCAGATCAAACTAATCAGGATTTCTGTATCACACAACATATTTCAATTCTTTAAAATAGAATTTTTAAGAATTGAGAATTTCAAAAGTATTTCATTAAGAAGTCCAAAACTAATTTTTTCACATCTCAAACTACAATCCTATTTCTTCCAATTTTACCATAAATGTTCTATTAACTCCATTTTATAAAGCAGATTTATTAACTTTTCAAAGAAAAGAAATCTAATATGGGCTCTTGGTATTACCAGATTGTGTCATCTTGTTTAAAACATGAAATTGGATGGGGTAATGGGATGATGGGCAATAAGGAGGGCACCTTATATAATGAGCACTGGGAGCTATACACAACAGATGAAACACTAAATTCTACTCCCAAATTAATAATACATTATATGTTAACTAATTTGTATTAAAATAAGACAAAACAAACAAACAACGTGAAAATGACACTGAACCCAATCAGTTAGAGGTTTCCTACTCTAGCCTAAAACATTTTGGTAGAGAAACATAAATTCACAAGGCAGAGAGTGAGAAATTCTGTGAACATGGTATCTGAATATTCTCAATTTATGGCTCTTTGTTTTTTCTAGACCAAACTGCTGCTAGGAAATTAGTTATGAGGGAAGGCTTGGGCTGTGTTGTATCTCAGGAAAGAGAACTGGTATAATACTTAGATTAGGAGGAAATTCCAAGAGCAAGGAACGGAAAGCAGAGAAAGGTAAGAACTCATAGCACTTAGTCAAATACCCCAAAAGGAAGTAAAATTTGGTGCGATATGAGTGTTAGGGGGTTTACTAAGCCTCAAAAAGATCAAAAAGGAACTGAAGGAGCTGGCTGAATCTTCCTAGTCCTTGAGATTGGGAGTGTCAGGGGTAGATAGCAGTGGGTAAAAGAATGGAAATGTGAGATGTTTCTTCTCAAAGGTATCTCAACAGGCTGTTGCTGCTTCTGTATCATAAAAGCTCATTACAGTAGAGCTTCTCTTGCTTTATACCAACTGTGAGATTCAGCCATTTAGTGCTCCACAACAACCAAATACAATTTATCTAAATAACCCATCTAAACAAGCCAACAGCAAGCAAGAGGAAAGGCAGAAAAATAAGCACTTAGAAGTAAATAATAAAAACCTAAGTATACTTCAGAAAATTCAAATGCAGCACAAAACAAATCAAAATGTAAAAAAAAACCTCTAAGGAACTAAAATATTTTATTTGCCAATTTGTTTTTTGAGGTATAATTCATATATAGCATTGTATTAATTTCAGGTATACAACATAATGATTCAGTATTTGTATATACTGTGAAATGATCACCGCAATAAATCTTAACATCTGTCAGCATACAGCTATAGAAAATCTTATTCTTGTGATGAAAAAAAAACTTTTTTAAAGATTTTATTTATTTGACAGAGAGAGACACAGCGAGAGAGGGAACACAAGCAGGGGGAGTGGGAAAGAGAGAAGCAGGCTTCCCGCTGAGCAAGGAGCCTGATGCAGGGCTCAAGCCAAAGACCCTGGAATCATGACTCGAGCGAAGGCAGATGCTTAACGACTGACCCACCCAGGCGCCCCTGTGATGAAAACTTTTAAGGGCTACTCTCTTAGCAACTTTCAAATACGCAAAACAGTATTATTAACTATAGTCATCATGCTGTATATTAAATCCCTATGACTTACATATTTTATAACTGAAAGTTTGTACATTTTGACCCATTTGCCTGCCCCCAAACCGCCTATCACTGGCAATCACTAATCCGTTCTAAGCTCGGGGGGGGGGGGGGGGTTCTGCTTTATTTTTGTTGGTTTTTTTTATTCCCCATATAAGTGACAGCATATGGTATTTGTCCTTTTCTGTCTTATTTCACTTTGCATAATACCATCAAGGTCTATCCATGTTGTCACAATGGCNGGGGGGGGGGGGGGGGGGGGTTCTGCTTTATTTTTGTTGGTTTTTTTTATTCCCCATATAAGTGACAGCATATGGTATTTGTCCTTTTCTGTCTTATTTCACTTTGCATAATACCATCAAGGTCTATCCATGTTGTCACAATGGCAAGATTTCCTTTCTTTTTTTAATGGCTGAATAATATTCTACTGTGTGTAATTTTATATATATATATATATATATATATATATATTATATGGGTTTTTTTTATGTTGTATCATATATATATATATGCCACATTTTCTTTATCCACTCATCCACTGACAGACACTTAAGTTGCTTCCACATCCTGGGTAATGTGCAATGAACATGGAACTGCATACATCTAATATTTTCTTTCATAATTAAACAATTCAGTTTATGAACTGATGGAAAGAACAGTCCAACTAATGAGAGGAGATACCTTAGTAGCCTGGGAAATAATGTGTAAGAAGTATCTGGGGAAAAAGACATGTAATTTGCTATCAGATGGGGCTTCTGGAAAAGCCTTTTAAAATGGCCAGACTAGGCAAGTGTGACCTCTTTAGTCCTTTGTCCCTTCCTCTCTCAGTGATCTAGAACTCACGTGTAATGCTCGATGTTCAACAGTGATTTTGCAACTACAAAAAAAGTATGCAGATAAAAATGATAGAAAGATGAAAAAAGTCTAGGTCTTTATTCTGCTGAGATGTAGTACCAACCATGTTCTATTACCAAATTTATTTTGCATAAGACAAATTTACTCCTGTGAATTCAAGCCATTGTTGGTCAGATTTTCTGCTACTCACAGACAATTTCAGTCCTACTGTTACAGAATTACCAGCAGTGGGGAAAAATGAATTACTCAGTGAATGGTTCTGGTATAATTGGCAGTTCGTTAGAAAGAAAATTAGATTGCACCTTACCACAAAATTAATTTCTAATGAATCAAAACACTTTTTAAAAACATTTGGGAAAAAAGAAACAGCAGAAAACATGGGAGAATAGTCACAGGGTGTGGAAGTCTTTTATTAAATACAATACAAAAACCAGAAGTCATAGAAGACCAACAGATTTACCCATATAAAAGCAATTCTTGTATTAAAAAAAAATTAAAAGCAATTCAAAAGCATAACAATAGGGTCTGGTTTCAATTTAGAATGTAGAAGGCTACCAACGATGAGAAAAGCTGAATCCAAAAAAGAGAGAGAAAGAAAGAAAAGAATGAAAGAATGAAAGAAAGAAAGAAAGAAAGAAAGAAAGAAAGAAAGAATAAAGAAAAACTTTTCTTGAGCCCATCTTGAGCTGAATTAGCTACAGCATTCCAAAGAGTAAGCCCCTCCAAGAAGAGATGAAACAAATAAGCTCTATCATCTGTGGCAGAGCCTAAAAGGAAAAGGTGGTCTCCACAAAAGTGGGTAAGAAATGAACCTAAAATTTTAATGAACTGTCAAAGATGAAGTGTGGGCTAGTTTGGTAGAACAAGGACTTTGCACTCACTCAAAAGCTCTTTTCCACAGGTGTCAACTGGGTATTTTAAGCAAATTCTGAGATAGAGCAGAACAGAGAACACATCTCTTTGTGGTGCAGACCTGCAGGCGATGATCTTCAATTGCTGGGGAAAAAGTAAGACGCCCAGTTCATTTCTCCAGACTTTTGTCCCCTGCAAATTAAAAGACTTAATCTGATGGAGGTAGGTCAGCAAACGAAGTCACCACCATGGCAGAGGTAAAGACCCACTGCAGCCAGGAGAAGGAATAAATCCTCCACCTGGGGGAGAGAATAAGACAAAACACTGTCCTGGATCCTGAATCCTAATACCAGTATCAAACAGAGATCTGCCAGCATTGGAAGAGAGACAGAAAACTCGATCTGAGGCCAGCCAGACATAATGGCCAGGAAAGCTAAGAAGGTCCCTCAGTGCCTCCAGGCACAAAAGGCATGCTTAAGGCTTAGCACTAGGACAATAAAGAATCCCCATACCCTCATTATAGTACCAGGCAATAAGCAACACCAGTCTACCACTAGGAGGAGGGACAGGAGTATGAGGTAGGAGTGCTCTGTGTCACAGGAGAACAGGGAGAGCTGAAAGCTCAGGGTACAGCATGAACACTGAGAAAACCCCTCTGGGTATCCTATGTAAGGCAACAGCAGCCCACCACTAGAGAAATCTGAAGACTGGTTCACTAAAGAAAACGATATCAACAACAGAACACAAAACTAACTCAATTCCTAACTAAACCGACAATGTATACCATTTTATCCTTTTCAATTTTTGTACCACGTGCAAATATTATGATTAAAAGGAACAACCCATCTGGGGGTGCTGGGTGGCTCAGTCAGTTGAGCATCCAACTCTTGATTTCGGCTCACATCATGATCTCAGCCCTGCCTTGGGCTCCGTAATCAGTGGAGAGACTCCTTGAGATTCTCTCTCTTGCTCACCCTCTGCCCTTCCCCTCCTCCTCATACTTTCTCTATAACCTTTTTTAAAAAGGGAAAAAACTCTTTTAAAAAAGAAAAACTTCCTATATCTACCTCAAAAGGCAGTTTCTTGCTTTACACTAATACTAGTTATAAATTTCTCCTTGTTAGATACATTAATAATACATGTCATGTAAAAAGAACTGTCTAGTGGGGTGCCTGGGTGGCATAGTCAGTTAAGCAGCCGACTCTTCATTTCAGCTCAGATCTGATATCAGGGTTATGGGGCTCTGTGTTAAGCACTGAGTCTGCTTCAGATTCTCTCCCCCTCTGCCCCTCCTGCTTGTGCACGTGTGCACTCTCTCTCAAATAAATAAATCTTAAAAAAAAAAAAAAGATCTGTCCAGTTAATGAAGGGTAGTGGGATGCTGAAAACTAACTTCCTTCATAAAGCAGTAAATTTTTTTAGGAGAGCTAAGAAAATAAAATGGAAAAAAAAAAAGATAATAATCAAGTAGCCTAAATAGCTTATCCACAACTAATATTTACATTCTTTGAGTGCAGTCTTACTATGACGCTTTACACAAGGAATCTACTGAATAAATGAATGCAAAGGTAAACCATATCCAATAAACAGGTATAGAAAGGCAGAAAGCAGCTCAGGGTGGGAAGACTATCAGGCAGCAATCTGCTAGGTTAATACAGAGCAGACCAAAAAGATCCAGGAAGAAAGCAACTTCTACAAATACATTCAGATGAATACAAGGGGAGAAATTTTCATGGACAAGATATAACTAGCATTTATATGGTATATACTCTTCAAATCCATAATTTTGTATTATCTATCTACTGTGGTGACTGCTAGTATGTATAAAGATGAGAGAAATAAGATCTTAAGAACTTGTTCTAGATCACAGAGGTACAGGGTTCTGGTTCTGGGATTGTAAATTCCATGTATTCTTAACTCTATAATGGAGCATCACCTGATTTACTACAGGAACCTTGGAGAATAGAAGGAGTGTTTAGTGATTGTTCTTCCAAGGAAGAACTTTGGGATTCTGTTCCCAAATGCATTAACAAGCAACGAATGGAAAAGGTTATTTTAGAAGTTTTGGGGACATTGATGGAGAAAAAAAAGGAAAAGAGTACCAAGGGTCAGAGATAAGAGGCAGCAACAAAAACTACAAAATTTAGAGCCTCTGAGATGAGAACAACAATCTTACGACAGGTCCACTGCAAGGTAGAGCTCATGCAGGTGACAGAGGTGGAAAGCTAACTGCCTAATTCCTAAGCATCTGATATTTGGGAAACCAATGTGGTCACAAACTATAAATATCAAAAGAGATAAAACACTCTTTAAGAGTAAATCTAA
Source organism: Ailuropoda melanoleuca (assembly GCF_002007445.2). NCBI lineage: Eukaryota > Metazoa > Chordata > Mammalia > Carnivora > Ursidae > Ailuropoda > Ailuropoda melanoleuca. The sequence continues at coordinate 11,979,315 of NC_048223.1, read as the reverse complement.
GAGAATTGTTTAACTCAACTGATGGACAATGTCACAAAAAAAAAATCACCTATTTTTGGTGACATCAGGCTTTTGGTTACCTAATTTCAACAGACTCACCCAAGGATATATACTACTATTGCTTAAAACAGAGATTTGTAAAACACTCATTTGGAGAAAGTATCCATCCACCCAACCATTCATCTATTCATGTACTTATTGAGCAATAAATATGCTCCCTGCACTAGTTCTTGGCATACGAAAATGAGCACACTAAGGATCTTCTTCTAAGAACTTCTGCTTTATTTTTTCCACGCTTACTGAGATTTAATTGATATATAATACTGTGTAAGTTTAAGGTATAAAAGAAGTTGATTTAATACACTTATATACTGCAAAATGATTAACACCAGAGCATAGCTTAATACATCCCATCACATTATATTACTCATTTCTTATTTTTTGGTGAGAACATTGAAGATCTACTCTCTTAACAACTTCCGTGTATGTAACACAGTACTATTAACTATAATCACCATTCTGTACATTAGATCCTCAGAACTTATTCATCTTATAATTGGAAGTTTATACTCTTCGGCCAACTTCTTCTGTTTCCCCATCATCCAAAGAACTTCTAGTTGAAAGGAAGGACACATAAAAAATAAATAAGTGAATTAAGTACAATGATAGGAATGTTATGAGGATACACAGTACTGCTTAGGAAGGAATGTCAATTTTCTACAGATGCAACCGGGCAGGGAAAACAGGGTCAACAGCATTCTAAGCAATAAGGTAGCAAATTCCTATAAAACAAAGATATAAGGAGAATATAAAATTGCTTTAAGTTTGGCAACCTAAGCCAGATTTTGTGGTGGTAGCCAAGAGAAAAGATGGGGCCAGATCATAGGGAACCTTCTATTTATATAAAGCCTCATTAAAATAAAGCCAAGCTTTATTCTGGAGGCAATGGGTGGCCACTGAAAAATCCTGAGCAAGGATCATGAACAGATGTGAGCTTTAAAAAATATTTCTGGTTCCACCATGAAGAATAATCAGAGGTAAAGGTGAAGGAAATGGAGCAAGGAGACCTATCACTGCAAATAGATACAAAAATGAAGGGGGGGGGGAGGTGTAGAGAGCGCCTAACTAAGATAGTAATGATGATGACAGAGAAAATAGGAGATGTATGTAATGTATACTCAAACACTGAAAAAATAACATCTACTTGACTACTGGACAAAAATGTCTTGTTTCTAGTTTGATTTACTGGTGGGTTTATTCAAAATAGGAAACAAAAAAAGAACTGTTTGCCCCTTACTCTTTTGAGGCATAACTCTTTTGTTTAAGGATGCTCAATTACTATGTCCCATAAGAGACCACCACCCTTTAACTCATAAATGATTGATATAGAATATCCTATTTCCAGACTTCAGGCCACGCTGGCTTCTACATTCAAAATAAATCCAAAATTTCAGAAATAGACCATCAATGGATATTAAAACCAATGAATGGCAAGTTGAGTGGCATAAGCAGAATGTTAAGAAAGTACCAAATTATTTGATACATGCAAAGGGAAAAGTACTTTTACACAAAGGTTCAATGGTCATCACATTATAAGTGATCAATTGTAGCATCACAAATAAACGGACAACCTCCATTATGTACTATCTACTGTGACAAAAATGAAGTACACAGCATCACCTATGAAATTTCCTTGCAAAAAAATGTGTAAATGTAATCTAATGAAGTCATTAGACCTAACTTTCAGTTACAAAACACTGGAGATTTAGGAACAAGCTAAATGATAACCATGAGGGAAAAGTCAGAGAAACAAAATGTGGGATACTTTATAAGACAACTAGGTTGTTGTCAACTACAAGTTAGTATCACGTAAAGAAAAAAATGAGGAACTGTTTTATACTTTGAAAAAGCAGTGACAACAAAACAATCAAATGCAATATATAAATCAGTGTGCTTTCGCCACATTGGCTTCTTTGTTGTCTCTCTAATAACCTAGGTATGTTTCTATCTCGGCCATTTGCACAATTTAAATTTTCTCTTCCCCTAGATACACGCATGGCTGCTCCATCACCTCTTTCAAGGGTTTACTTAAGGTCACATTCTTAGAGAGGTTTTCCTGACCATCCTATTTAAAACCATCCTTCCACTCCCAATCTCTTCCCCCTTCTCTGCTTTTTCTACGTAGCCTTTATTGTCTTTTATCATACTACAATATTTTGCCTATGTATTTTACACTGGCTTTCTCTCCCAGCTAAAATGTAAATTCCATGAGGGAAGGGTTTTTGGTTGGTTTATTCGGTGCTATGTCCTCAACGCTTGGAATGTTTAACAGACACTCAACTATTTCTTCATTAAATGAATAAATCATCACAAAAATTACTGTCAGTGTGGGTCAAAAATAATGGGAAGAATATCTAAATGATCCCTATAGTTTTCTCCTAAATCAATCATAAATTTTGATAATTTGTGTTTCCTTAGCCACAAACAGAAATGAGAAGAATATGTGAAGTCAAAGCAGCAATGGGACTGCCAATCAGTCCTTTTAAATATGTTCTCCCCTAAATCAGCATCAAAAAGTTATGAAGTACCACCAAATGTCTGGTCCCTACTCATCCATGAATCTTCACAAACATTTCATTAAGAGTGGTAAATAATTTATCACTAAGAAAAAGAAAAGTTTACAAAATTCAAGATATTGATTACCTCCCAGCAGAAGGATGAGAATGGGAGAGTGGAGGAACACATAGTTATTTCAGTAGTATTTCAGTTCTTAAGTTAGGGATGGCAGATTTACATACTACACACACACACACACACACACACACACACTACATATATTCTTTGTCCTATCAAGTGACACATAATTTTTTTTAAATGAATACATTAAAAAGTATTTGAAACCACCAAATTTACATCCTTGAGGATACCAAGTTCCTGAAATCACTAAGAGAAATTCCAAATTCTGGAATACCATTATCTAAATTATCACAATGTTATAGTCAGCATTTAAGATGTAAAATCACATCTATGCATCTGTATCACAGTGATTGAAAGAGTTTTTCATTTTTGTTTTCCCTCAAAAAGGCAGAATGCATAAGAACCGTATGTCAAGGGAACAAAGAAAATGATATTACTTATCCTTGGAAAGATCCAGTGAAAGATCCATTTTTACAAAACAAAATTCTGAGTGGGCTAAATAAAATTTATTATTAAATATATTGTTTGAACTTTTGTTTTTAAGTTAAAATAGCCATAAAGATTAATTATTTAGGGGCGCCTGGGTGGCACAGCGGTTAAGCGTCTGCCTTCGGCTCAGGGCGTGATCCCGGCGTTATGATCGAGCCCCACATCAGGCTCCTCCGCTAGGAGCCTGCTTCTTCCTCTCCCACTCCCCCTGCTTGTGTTCCCTCTCTCTGGCTGTCTCTATCTCTGTCGAATAAATAAATAAAATCTTTAAAAAAAAAAGATTATTTAGATAGATTATTTTGGCTGACTGCCATAAGGCAATTAAAGAGAAAACTACTCTTCATTATCAGACCTCTGCTAATTAAGTCTAAGGTAACTCTTTCAATACTGATAAACCTCAGCCTTAAAGTATCAGTAAATTCAACTGGCATATATGTACCAATTAAAGAAATAATACAAAAATACATTTCGAAAGAAAAATTCCACAAGTCAATGCTATAAAAATTTTGTTGTCTTTTTCAAACCCCATCTTATGTCTGTATCTCCAGCATTTATCTAGGACACTGTCTAGTATGCTTAGGAGAACAACAATGGTTTGGGGATGGCTTATTTATAAGTATTAGATACAATTATCTTAGTCTAATTTCTCTAGCTTCATACCGCAATGTTTTCTCCTTTACATACATCCTTAACTCCATCTTCCCTATAAACTCCTGCCTGGTTTTTCTGGTGAAATTCTATTCATCTTTAAAAACCTAGTTTTAGGGCTAAGTAATCTGTAAAGCTCTCACAGCTCTGATAATTAACTCACCCTTTGGGTTCTCACAGGGTCTAGTATTTCTAACCTATTAAACATGTCAAGGTATTATTGCTATTAGTTCACAAAGCTCTTCCACAGTTAGAACATGAAATCATTTTCTAGAGCTACAACCTTGTTAATCTCTAAGTGTATAGTTCCTAACTAAAAGTTAGACAAACATTAAATGTTCAATAAATGTTAACTGAATAAACACAAAAATAAATCCTGTATAAATAAGTTTGAAAGTGAACAGTTCAGGGCACCTGGGTGGCTCAGTTGGTTAAGTCGCTGCCTCCAGCCCAGGTCATGATCCCGGGTCCTGGGATCCAGCCCTGCGGAAGGCTCCCTGCTCAGCAGGGAGCCTGCTTAACCCTCTCCCTCTGCCCCTCCCCCTGCCTGTGCTCTCCTGCTCTCTTCTCTCTCTCGAATTAATAAAATCTTTTTAAAAAAGAGAAAAACTAAACAGTTAATTTGACAGTTGTTAAAATAAAAAGTTATACCTAATATCAATAAAAGATCTAGAATTAATACCTAGCTTCAGCTATTTTAAAAGATCTTCATAATAATTAGCAAATATAAATGTGATTCACTCGTATCACTGTAAAATCATGTTTTATAGATATATTTTAAAACTGAAAAATAAAAATCTTGAAATGACCAGGGTATAATCACAACTTAAATATATAGTTCATCACATCTAATCAAAATCAGATAGGGATTTAAGCCAGTACCCACTGATAAAAATGTTACTGTTGGTTTATGAGTATCTCATTTAAGCATTTCTCATAATGAAAGTAGATGTCTTAAACAATATAATGGAATGGATTAACTCCCAAAAGATTCAATATATATCAATAGAAATAACTGGTCCTTTCAAAAAGATACTAATTTAATTCCATAACTTGTTTGGTCAGCCATAAGATATTTGGTATTAAAAAGAGCCAGAAATTTATTATATGACTAAGGTGTCTAAGTGGAGAGAGTACAACTGTTACCTGAGCGACTCTTTCCAAGCTATTTCAGATTTTACACTTGCAGTTGTATATTAGGCAGAACAGGGTAGTTGGTTATGAGTATGAACTCAGGAGCTAGATGTTCTGGCTTCATTCCTGACTTTATCATTTACTAGTTGTGTGACTAGTTGTGTGACCTTAGGCAAGTTTCTTAACCCCTTTTGCCTCCATTTTCTCATCTGTAAAATGGAGATAATAATAACATAAAAGACCTACCTCATAAAAATGTCATAAGTATTAAATAAATGTAAAGAACATGCAACAGTGCCTGACACACAGTAAAGATAAATATTTGTTATTATTATCATTCAACGTATTTCTTCGTCTCTAGTATTTTGCACTAAAAAGTTCACAGTTGTAATATCAGTTCCTATTTTGAACCTTTTCACATTACAAATGATTACAATTTCTTGAGTCTTCATGAGTTTTTCTATGTGATTATTCCTCTGTCCTTTGGCACTTCTCACTTCCAACTTTGCTTCCTTTCTTTAATAGTCTGTTTACCTTCCTCAATGTGAAAGTTTCCAAAGTGATATATACAACACCAACTAAGTGGTGTACTGCAAAAACATTAAAACTTCTATTTTTAATTAAAAAATAAATTATTAGTAGTATTTAGTATATACAATAAGCTTTGTATGCCCTCACTAAGCCCATATTTCAGATTGTATTGTATCACAAAGGGTATCTAAGGTATCCTAAGAGAAGAATTAGAAGAGCTCAATGCTCAAGGGGGTTGATATTAAAAATGGCATTCTTCACTGGTTTATTCATTTTGTAAGTTGCATATGACCAATGCAATAGATTTAAATATATTTTAAAATATTTATTTTTAACTCTTCACAAAATGTTAACATAAAGACTTTAGGGAAAAACAGAAACAAAAAGAAAAATCACAAGTGAATAATAAATATGGAAGCACTGACATTTCTTGCACAAGCTCATCTTAGGCCACGATAAAAAGTTAAAGCCATGATGATCTAATGACATCTGAGAAGAAACTGATCTAGTAGTGTATGCATTTAACCTATAAATAAACATATGCTGCAAAATACACTGTAAAATAAATATAATTAAATAAATATTATAAGTATAAATATAAATATATAAAACATAAATGTATTCTATATTTTAAGATTTTATTTATTTATATATTTATATAAATTTTTATAAATTTATTTATATAAATATTTTANTTTATATAAATTTATATATTTATATATTTATTTATTATAAATATATGAAATAAATGACTATTTATCTGATTTATTTATTATTTGGTCTGATTACCAAAGGTGGGAGGAAAAAAAAACTTTTGTCTATTTTTATTTATCACATATTTAGAAAATAAGACTTAGTTCAGAACTAAGAAAGTCTGAAACAATCACCAGACAGTTTTTAAGCACTCTCCCCACAAGATAAGAACTTTAGTCTTCTGAGAAGGAGCATGGGGGAGAGGAAGAGAAGAGAATAATTTTTTAGCTTTATCATAGGTGTTCACTATTAAGACAATAGGCTGAAAAATGTTTTACTGATGGAATATAAAATCAAAAATATTTAGACTTTAATTTGGGACGGGATAATTTGAGTTTTCTTCTACCATATCTTTCTCATTTTCTTCATCTTTTCTCAGTTTGTATAATATTTAACCATTTTTACATTTCTTAAAATTTTTAATCCTATGATTAATAAATGCTCAAACGGATAAGCAAATGAGAAGTTCTATACTTAAGTCTAAATAAACAAATTCATAGAAGCACACACAATTAGAAACAAAAAAGAGAAAAAAGCCATTGGGTAAGTTCTAATCATTACACAAGAGCACAATGTATAAAACTGCAATTGTGAGCAATACAAAAATCACATAGACAAGAATTAAAGGCACTAAGGGAATACATTAAATGTACTTCCCTTCATAGATGTCACATTTCAATATATGAAAACTATGCAAACTGACCTTTGGAAAACATACTTAAGAGTTTACATTTGGAGGTGTGACTCTAATAACCTGGGGAAGAAATACTATTACATTTTGCTTTATGTGTCAAGGGCTGGCTCTAACAGCAACTGAATGTATCTACTGGCTAATCATATGAACCAGACATTGCTCTAAACTACTGGGATCCAATGGATCCTGTCATTAAATCTTTCTGAATTTTACCACAAAATACAATTTACCAAAACTAACCTCCCTCCATTCCTGGGGACTAGAAGACCTACACAGTATTTTGAAGAAACAAAAACAATAAAATACTGTATATTTAACAATATGTAAGCACTTAAATGCAGTTTTTTGCGAAAGTGCTTAAAGATAAAACAGACTTAGAAAATAATGTAATTCTGCTTTAAATGAATATATTCTAATATAAGACTGTGTTAGTTGTTCTGTTAAACAGGAAACAAAAGAATGTTTTCCTTTAGAATTTTTTCTTTCTTTATTTGAAGTACAGTTGACACACAATGTTACATTAGTTTCAAGTGTACAATACAGTGATTCGACAAGTTCAGACATTATGCTATGCTCACAAGTGTAGCTACCAACTGTCACCACACAACACTATTAAAATACCACTGACTACATTTCCTATGTTGTCTGTATCTTTTATCCTCATGACTTACTCATAAAATGATGGTTTTTAAAACATTCTTTTTTGATTTAGTCAGTATTATCAAATATTGGGAGAAAAATATTTAAGATTATGAAATAAACACCTTTTGAATAATTTTCATTTGCTTTACTTAACTCATTATCAGTTGTGGTAACAGTTTACCATTCTTCTAATACACCTGAATATTTGACAATATTCACAGGAATATCAGATACATCATGATCTTCATTTTGCTGAATTCCTCATCTTCCCCTACTTATCTCAAAATCTTACCACAAAGCAATGATATCCTGTTTTGAAATTTCACTGTGTATTCACATTGTATTTCCTCTCATTCTATCCTATATAAATTGTTTTTTATAGCTTAAATCTCGGTTTTCTCTCAAAGTTTCTCCCAAACTTCTCTGGAAGTTTGGAGTCATTGGAGTCACCCGGTGAACTTCTAAAAATCCCAAGCCCAGGTTACATGCCTTACAAATTAAATCAGAAGGTCTGGGGATAAGGGAGTGAGCCAGGCATAAGTTTTTAGATTTTTTTTTTTATTATTTGACAGAGATAGAGACAGCCAGCGAGAGAGGGAACACAAGCAGGGGGAGTGGGAGAGGGAGAAGCAGGCTCATAGAGGAGGAGCCTGACATGGGGCTCGATCCCATAACTCCGGCATCACGCCCTGAGCCGAAGGCAGACGCTTAACCGCTGTGCCACCCAGGTGCCCCAGGCATCAGTTTTTAAATATCCCCAGGTGATATTAATATGCAGCAAAGTTTGGGAACTACTGTCAAACTCTTTGTTGTGCCTTGAAGGTCCAAGATGCATACTACTTTTTAATCTGTGATCTCAATCACCTGTGTTGTAAGCCTGGCATGGTAGTTAGTACAGTAGTTGGAAAGTAAACCTACCACTTTCACCTTAATTTGGCTTCGTTATCTTCTATTTGCCACATATAATCTCATGAAGTTAAAAGCAAAAAACCTTTTTTTTTAATGAAAAGTAATTTCATAGAAATGTTTCAGAATACAGAAATTTTTGAATTTTAGAAGTTAATATAGTACATATACTTTATATTCCATCACAATCCAAGGGAATTGGAGGCAGCACCCTGTTATCAAGAACGTTAGTATTTCACCAGGAAGACATATAAATACTCACAATGACTGAGATAAACAAAAATTTTAATAGCCTCAGGTTAGCTGGGGCTAGTTTTGCCACCAATAAATTGTGAAAAAAAAAGTCCTTTGGAATTTTAGCACGTTTTGGATTACAGAAATGAAAACAAGTAATTATGGACATTATATATGTGGGTCACAATGTAAGGTCTTCCCTACTTCCCATGGAATGTGACTAAATAATCTGAAATATTTCTGTAAAGATGCTCATGAAAATGTTTTGGTGTGTGCCACTAGAGTAAAAGTGAACACCTGATGAAAAAATATATATAGTGTACAATATGTGTTTGTTTTACTATGTATTTATAGTACTTTTTTCAATTAAATATAAATATTCCTACTGTTACTAATAAAAAAAAGCCTAAGCCCTCCCCACTGAGAGAGTGGACCTGGAAAAAAAAAACAATCTTTGTTGTTAGCGTTGAAAAGTCAAGAAAAGAGAACATCTACAGAAAATAGAAATCTTATTTAAATCAAAAGGCAGACTACTAAAACTAAAATTAGTGGTGGTCTAAAGCATGACATAAAATGAGTTCACCATATACAGAAGACAAAAATAAAATTGTGAAAGTGTTTCAACACTTACAATCAGGGTAAAGCTAATTAATTTGTGAAGACTAGCAAAGAAAACATGTATTCTAAGTACATATCAGAATATTCTCAAGTAAACTGTCCCAAATAGAAGTTTAAGTTTTACACAAACACACAAAATGGGGGTGGGATTGAGGAGGGGGCAGTAGGGAGAGAGAAACAAAACATAATTTTAGGAATCCTGGATTAAATGAAGTTAAGCAGGTTATTTTTCCATCAGGATTTCTAAGAACCTTAAATAAAATAATGCACTTTGGCAATCTCTAAAACAGGTATAATATGCAGCCTGCTCACACTTATTAGACCCCCAAACCCTTTTTTCTTCAAAGTATTTAACATGACTAATTCTACAGAACAAAGCTATTGGAGATGCATTTATAAATTTGAGAATTTTACGCAGTCTTCAAGAATGAATGTCAAGAATCAACTTCTACTTCATACCACTAATTTTTTTATCCTTATCAGTTACCAGTCATTAAGTGATACCTCCATGTAATGAAATGAAATTGCCAAAGATCGTTAACTTCAGAATTAGTAACATGGATTATTACATAAGTGAAGAAATAGTGTATCTTCTCTTAAACTAGACACCAAATCAAAATAAAACTTAAAATAATCAACATATTCACCATTTTAAAAGTATAAGTATGCAATTTGTATAAAATTGAAATGCTATACCTCATCAAATTCTTCAGTCATTTTTCTGATGATTTCTGCATTCTGCATATTTCGAAACATCTCTATTCTCACAGTACCTGTGGAGCAACAGATTTTACAGTTAATCTTTTTCTATCCCATGCTAAACACTAAATTTAACCTGACCACTGTTTGAAAAATTTTATATCAAAGTTTTTGGGGTTTTTTTCTTTCTCCAAACTCCTACCTAAAGGAATCCCTTGTTTAAGAACTTCAAAGTTCTTCAGACATTTTTTAAAAACCTGAATATTCTGTGAATTAGATTAAGTATGAGAGAAAAAACTGAGAGGAGGGTTGGGGAAGGAAAAGATGAAGACATAAAATAATAAATTTATATTGCAGGGAGGGCCCTACAGAATGACTGGTGCTAACCAGACATACACCTGACTGCCTTAGTATGTAAAAGACCCAAGTATAGAAAATATTATCTCTCTTCATGCCTTTTTCTGATATTCTTTATCAACAGAATATTCTTCTATAAATTAAAACTAAATGTTCCTTAATCTATTAACACCTGTCAGTTAAATCTGTTTTATCTGAACATGAAAAATAGCTTGGTAACTTCAACCTAAGTATCAAAGAAAAAGTTAACCCCCTTTCTCATCTCATTCTTTAGTATTACATTTATATTAGCTACATAACTTTTATCTCAGATATGATTATATAAATGCTATCACTAAAAATAAGTGGTTTGTATCAAAAATTTGTGTTAAAATTAACATAATTTAAATAAATTAAGGTTCAAAATCAATCTGGAGTTACAGAGAATACTGGCCTAGTAATTATATGAGGTTTCAGTTTCAACTATATACATGTAAAATATTCAAGTTAAAAATCACAAGACTCAATGAATCAACAAGAGAATATATAACCTCTAACAGGTTCCTTGCCAGTGATTACCAGCTCCAATTCAAACCACATTTAGGTATAGAGGAGGGAAAAGTCTCTAAAGTATACTGTACTTTTACAGGAAAAAGCATGAAGCAATAGAGAGCCACTAAAAGTCACCAAAGTGTACTCTTAATTCAGAGGCCCAATAAAAAGCTGCAATGGCACATTTGGCATATCGAACTTAATTTGACTTAATTTTTATTAATCTATATAATGAGAAAAATGGTATCTCCCTTATCTTTTTAATCACAACCATTTCTAAGCATGTTTTCAGGACGCTGAATTCATTAAGTACCACCAATAGGTATCCCTTACACCCAGCTACAGAGATGAGAATCTAGTTGGAAGGTGAGTGAAAAGGGAAAATATTTTTAGAGTTCCTCCCCAACATGCAATTTCCTAAACACAACATGAAACTTTTACATTGTGATTTTATTTTTTATGGGAAAAACAGTATCACAGACAGTATTTAAAATCACTGAAGACAAGTTGTTTATGCACTACAATATGGCCGTTATTTTCAGAGGTTTTTAAAAAATTAAATAAAAAAAATTGCATCGAATTGCTAATTATAAATTCTCAAGTAGAAGTAACTTTCTATTAAACAATCTTTAAAAATCACTGAAATTAGGAGCGCCTGGGTGGCTTAGTTGGTTGAGTGTCCAACTCTAGATTTTAGCTCGGGTTATCATCTCAGGGTCATGGGATCAAGCCCCGCAACGGGCTCCGTGCCAGGTATGGAACCTGCTTCAGATTCTCTCTCTTCCTCTGCCCCTTCCCCCCCCAAAAAAATAAATTAATAAATAAAATCACTCAAAGTACACAAAACAGTTTTAACTGTATTTAGCCTTGTTTGGGTCATGAACTATTTTGTCAACCTGAAACAGAGTCCCATATATAAAAAGCATGTAATTTCAGGAGTTGTTTCATGGTACTCTTGATAAGCAAAATTATCTTCTTTAAGTACTAACCAAGCAAAAGAAGTAAAATTAGATTTTTAAGTTATTAAACATGAGAAGAATGAGTTGTTCTTGGAGAGATGGAAATATTTTATATTTTGCATGGGGTAGCATTATTAAATGGCTATATGCATTTCTCGAAAGTCATTTATCTGTATACTTAAAATGTGTGCATTTGGAAACTGTATCTTGGTAAAATTGATTTTTAAAAAACCATGAAAAAGGACAGCGCTAATCACAGTAGTTCAGTAAAAAGTTACACATGGGAAGGAGTGCCTAGATGGCTCAGTACGTAGAGCATGCGACTCTTGATCTCTGTAGGTTCAAGCCCCACAGTGGGTTTAGAGATTACTTAAAAAGTTAAATGTGTCATTGTTAAATATGAGTATAAAAAATGTTTAATTCTAAAAAACCTGATATTGCAGTTTTCATACACAGTGGAGCCTTAACTATAATTTCAATGGACTAGCAAGTTAGTTCATAAACGGGAGGACTATTTTGCTGTATTTACTATCATAAAATGAAAGGCAATAAAACAGTAACTAGTATTAAAAGCAAAATAAAACCAGCCGCATGATTAGCATCTTTAAAAATTACTATCATATATAAGTAACAATTATTAATAAAATAAAATCAGATGTTTAAAGCTATAAATTTGAAAATGAACGGAAGCTAGTCATAGAGGTTTTTTTAAGAGAGGAAAATCCTGCTGCTGCCACAATGACTATTAGAAACATTAGCCCAGGGGCGCCTGGGTAGCACAGCGGTTAAGCGTCTGCCTTCGGCTCAGGGCGTGATCCCAGCGTTATGGGATCAAGCCCCACATCAGGTCCCTCTGCTATGAGCCTGCTTCTTCCTCTCCCACTCCCCCTGTTGTGTTCCCTCTCTCACTGGCTTCTCTCTCTCTGTCAAATAAATAAATAAAATCTTAAAAAAAAAAAAAAAAGAAACATTGGTCTATTTACACGCTAATTTCTAACTGCTCATTCTTCTTCAGTCCAGTCCCATAACTCTACTGCAACTGCTTCCTCACACCTATTATCTCCTAATTGTTACATCAAAGTTTTTCTTTAGTAATACCTTATCTATTCTATTTAAAACATCTGCTCATTATGTTGGCTTCTTTAACACTATATACTTATACTGTATTCTCTGATGACTTTGATTTCTTTCACTTACTTTCAATCATTTACCTGAATAAACACAGGCAATTTCCAAAGTTCTGTCCAACACATTTTTCTTTGTCCCATTCTACATTTTCTAACCTGGGTATGGCCCCCATCTACCTCTCGCCCTAGAAAAAGTATGGCAGAGACTACTACTTATTAATCTTTGTATTCAGCACAATTCCTCAAAAAATGCCTGACATCTTGAGTCTTCTCTCTCCTATTTTAACCTTTGACAACGGATAATAAAAGTAAATTAAAGATCTGAAATAATTCAGATTCATAGAAACATAAATATCTGAAAATAAAGAACAAAAAAGGAAAAAAGATTATCTTCCACTCTTTCTCTGTCTCACATGATCTGTGAGAATCCTCAAATAACCTATCAACATACATATTCTATACTAAAAAAAATAAAAAGTTGTTTAAACAGGCCCTCCTGACAGGATTATACTTCTAATGAAGATAAAGAAACAACTTTAAAAATTGTCATATTTAACCATGAATAATTCCAGAACAAAAACATCAGAAAGCGACCATCAAGTTCTCTATCACTTAAATCATGTCAAACTGCTGGAGAGAACATAACTTGAGACAATCCCTATGGTAGGCAATTTGGCAAATGTTTACTGAAATTACAATTTCCATACTCCTTGTCTTGATATTCCTGTACATGTTGCAAAGAAACCATAAACTCACACACATGAAATAATAAAGGTACAATGCTATTCCCTGAAGCACTGTTTGTGAAAGCAAAAGGAAAAATACATATACCCATAAATAAGATTCTAACTAATAACTAAAAGTGTTGATGATAATAATAATGGTGGTGGCAGCTAACACTTGGGTGCTCATTATATGCCAGGCATTTTTCTAAGAAATAAACCCTTGAAGTTAACACGTTTAATCTTCACAACACCTATGAAGAACGTACTATTTTTCTCTCATGATACAGAACAAAAAATTGAGGCACCAAGAGATTTAGCAACTTGTAAAAGGGGTTTCCCAGTAGCAGATTGCTGGTCTATATGCATGCAGTCTGGCTATAGGGTCCATGACTAAGCACTGCTCTTAACTGACTAAAATCAATGGGATCCATGGAGCTGAAAAACAATAAACAGGTCTGTGTGTTTGATATGGAAAGATCTGTAGGATATATTCATACATGAAAAAAAGGAATATATATGTATTTGATTGTATATGCTTTAAAATATTTCTGGAAAGATATACAAATATCTGGCAAAATTGGCTGCCTCAGGGAAAAAGAAATACGTGGCTGTGGTTTAGAGATATAATGGAGATATTATTAGTGAACCTGGTTGTACATTAAATACACTAACATTGCCTAGGAGCACTTAGCAAAGAATGTTCCTCAGAGCTTTCGTACTAGCTGTTCCATATAGGAAACAGCTTTCTATTTTAAGGATTTTCTTTTAAAGACTGGATTACAGGGGTGCCTGGGTGGCTCAGGCAGTTAAGCGTCTACCTTGGGCTCTGGTCATGATCGCAGGGTATGGGATCAAGCCCCATGTAGGGCTCCCTGCTCAGCGAGAAGCCTGCTTCTCCTTTTCCCTCGGCCTCTGCCTGCTACTCCCCCTGCTTGTTCTATCAAATTAAAAAAAAAAAAAAAAGATTGGATTGTAGAGTCTTAATAAATAAAATCTAATCTGGTGATGAACAAGAGAAAATCCAAGCACGTAACAAGGCAATTTTTGGTAGCCTCACTCTTTGTTTCAATCTTACTTTAAGTATTAGACAGCAGGTTGTATATCAAAATAAAGTGAAGAAAAACTGAAAATAAATACGGATAAATTACTAGAGAAAACTTTTCTAAGTCTGAAAAGGAGAACAAATGCTGAGGCTACTCAAACGGAGAAGTATTTACTAAAGAAACACTGCATACCAGATTACAGAACTTGAAAGTTCCATAAGATTCAGTGACTGCATACAGATAGGAAACTTTCTCAATATTTGAAGAGAGGGAGGAGGGAGGAGTTAAGATGGTGGAGGAGTAGGGGACCCCTTTTTCAGCTGGTCACCTGAGTTGAGCTGGATAGGTACCAGACCAGCCTGAACATCCATGGAATCAGCCTGAGACGCAGGAAGATACATCTGGATCTGTACAAATGAACATCTCCAGCGATGAGTATTGAGGTACGAAGCGGGGCCGTGAAACCGTGCACAGGTATCGGAAGATAAACGGAAGGGGGAGGGAGACACCGCGTTCAGGCGCCAGGAAGCGGTAGCCACCTGCAAGGGGGAGCAGGCGGACTTGCGAATAGGCACCCGCGAGAGAGCAGACTGAGACCGTGAGCCAGTGAATGCACGCCACCAGACTGAAACGGAGCTCCGATGTGCTCACTGGAACCAGACTGAGACCGGGAGCTTTGGAGCGCAAGGGGTAGCTGGCGGCTGGCGGTGTTAGAAACACAAAGGACAGAGACGTGCCGGCCCTGGAAGTGACGGCTGGGATGCTGGCTGTGGGGTGCACATCCAGGGACACTACAGGGTTGAGCAGCATCAACAGAAACAGAGTTAAAGTGGCCGGAACATCAGTGGAGAGCGGTCTGCGATCCCTCTGTTCTGAGACAGGCTGGGATTCGGCCACTGCTGCTCTGACTCTCAGAAGAGGCACAACAAACCGCCAGGGAAAGCCGCCAGAGAACAAAAGCCTGGAAATACCGGCTCACACTGTGCCCATCCCCATCCCCCCTTGCAGGGGACACGGAGACTCTACCCAAACGGGGTTGCCTGAGATTGGAGCAGCAGGTCCCTCCCCCAGAAGGCAGGCTGAAAAATCAAGAAGCCCACATCCCTAAGGTCCCTATAAAACAAGTGTGCACTGCCTGGGTCCCGGTCAATAATTTGGGCTCTGGACAACCCCGCAACCTCTCATTAGAATGACGAGATGGACAAATCCCCCGGCAGCAAAGACAATGAGTCTGTGGCCTCTGACATAGAACTAATGGATATTTTTTTTTTCTTAAAGATTTTATTTATTTATGTGACAGAGAGACAGCCAGCGAGAGAGGGAACAAAGCAGGGGAGTGGGAGAGGAAGAAGCAGGCTCCCAGTGGAAGAGCCCAATGTGGGACTCAATCCGAGAACGCCGGGATCACGCCTTCAGCCGAAGGCAGACGCTTAACGACTGCGCTACCCAGGCGCCCAGAACTAATGGATATGGATATAACCAAATTATCAGAAACAGAGTTCAGAGTAACAATGGTCAAGATGATGTCTAGACTTGAAAAAAGTATTAACGAAAATGTTAATGAGAATATAGAATCTCTAAGGGCAGAAATGAGAGCTAATCTGGCAGAAATTTAAAATTCTATGAATCAAATGCAGTCAAAACTAGATGCTCTGACAGCCAGGGTGAATGAGGCAGAAGAACGTATCAGCAAATTGGAGGATGGGTTAGTAGAAGAGAAAGTTAGAATATAAACTTGGATCAAAAAAATCCAATCTCAAGAATGTAGGTTACGGGAGATTACTGACTCAATGAAACCTTCCAATGTCAGAATCATCGGCATCCCCGAGGGGGTAGAGAAAAACAGAGGTCTAGAAGAGATATTTGAACAAATTGTAGCTGAAAACTTCCCTAATCTAGCGAGGGNCAGTCAAAACTAGAGGCTCTGACAGCCAGGGTGAATGAGGCAGAAGAACGTATCAGCAAATTGGAGGATGGGTTAGTAGAAGAGAAAGTTAGAATATAAACTTGGATCAAAAAAATCCAATCTCAAGAATGTAGGTTACGGGAGATTACTGACTCAATGAAACCTTNCAGTCAAAACTAGAGGCTCTGACGGCCAGGGTCACCGAGGCAGAGGAACGCGTTAGCGAATTGGAGGATGGGTTAGTAGAAGAAAAAACGAAAATAGAAGCTGGTCTTAAAAAAATCCACGCCCACGAATGTAGATTACGGGAGATTACTGACTCTATGAAACGATCCAATGTCAGAATCATCGGCATCCCTGAAGGGGTGGAGAAAAACAGAGGTCTAGAAGAGATATTTGAACAAATTGTAGCTGAAAACTTCCCTAATCTAGCGAGGGAAGCAAACATCCATGTGCAAGAGGCAGAGAGGACCCCTCCCAAGCTCAACCAAGACAAACTTACGCCACGCCACGTCACGTCATAGTGCAATTCGCAAATATTAGATCCAAGGATACAGTATTGAAAGCGGCCAGGGCAAAGAAATTTCTCACGTACCAAGGCAAAGGTATCAGGATTACGTCAGACCTGTCTACAGAGACCTGGAATGAGAGAAAGGCTTGGGGGGGCATTTTTAAAGCTCTTTCAGAGAAAAACATGCAGCCAAGGATCCTTTATCCAGCAAGGCTGTCATTCAGAATTGATGGAGAGATAAAGACCTTCCAGAATCACCAGTCATTAACCAATTTCGTACCATGAAACCAGCCCTACAGGAGATATAAAGGGGGGTCCTATAAAAGTAAAAAGGCCCCAAGGGTGATACAGAACAAAGTCACAATCTATAGAAACAAAGATTTTACAGGCAACATGGCATCATTAAAATCATATCTCTCAATAATCAGTCTCAATGTAAATGGCATAATTGCTCTCATAAAGCACCACAGGGTTGCAGATTGGATAAAAAGACATGACCCATGCATTTGCTGTCTACAAGAGACTCATTTTGAACCCAAAGATGCATTCAGACTTAGAGTAAGGGGATGGAGTACCATCTTCCACGCAAATGGACCTCAAAAGAAAGCTGGAGTAGCAATTCTCATATCAGATAGACTGGATTTTAAACTAGAGGCCATAGAGAGAGATACAGAAGGGCACTATATTATTCTTAAAGGAAGTATTCAACAAGTGGATATGANCAACAACTGGATATGACAATTATAAATATATATGCCTCCAACAGGGGAGCAGCAAGATACACAAGCCAACTCTTAATCAGAATAAAGAGACATATAGATAAAAATATGTTAACAGTAGGTGACCTCAAAACACCACTATCAGAAATAGACATATTACCTAAGCAGAAAATCGGCAAACAAACAAGAGCTTTCAATGCCATACTCGACTAGTTGGACCTCATAGATAAATATAGAACACTACAGCCCAGAACCAAAGAATACTCATTCTATTCTAATGCCCATGGAACATTCTCAGGAATAGACCATGTTCANAACACCCTGGCAAAAACTAAGCAAAGAATCAAAGGCTTTGAATGCCATACTCGACGAGTTGGACCTCATAGATATATATAGAACACTACACCCCAGAACCAAAGAATACTCATTCTATTCAAATGCCCATGGAACATTCTCAAGAATAGATCATGCTCTGGGACACAAAACAGGTCTCAGCCAATACCAAAAGACTGAAATTATTCCCTGCATATTCTCAGACCACAACGCTTTGAAATTGGAACTCAACCACAAGGAAAAATTCANAATACCAAAAGATTGAAATTATCCCCTGCATATTCTCAGACCACAACGCTCTGAAATTGGAACTCAACCACAAGGAAAAACCTGGAAGAAACTCAAACACTTGGAGGCTAAGAACCATCCTGCTCAAGAATGACTCGATAAACCAGGAAATCAAAAATCAATTTAAACAATTTATGGAGACCAACAAGAATGAAAACACAACGGTCCAAAACCAATGGGATACTGCAAAGGNAAAAACAAATTAAACAATTTATGGAGACCAACGAGAATGAATACACAACGGTCCAAAACCTATGGGATACTGCAAAGGCAGTCCTAAGGGGGAAATACATAGCCATCCAAGCCTCACTCAAAAGAATAGAAAAATCTAAAATGCAGTTTTTATATTCTCACCTCAAGAAGCTGGAACAGCAACAGAGGGACAGGCCTAATCCACGCATAAGAAAGCAGTTGATCAAGATTAGAGCAGAAATCAATGAATTAGAAACCAGCAGTACAGCAGACCAGATCAACAGAACTAGAAGGAGGTTCTCTGAAAGAATAAATAAAATTGACAGACCACTGGCAAGACTTATCCAAAAGAATAGAGAAAGGACCCAAATTATAAAATTATGAATGAAAAGGGAGCGGTCACAACCAACACCAATGAAATAGGAAGGATCATTAGAAACTTTTATCAACAGCTTTATGCCAATAAATTAAGCAATCTGGAAGAGATGGAGGACTTCCTGGAATCCTATAAGCTACCAAGACTGAAAAAGGAAGAAATTGATTTTTTAAACAGGCCAATTAATTATGAAGAGATCGAGTCAGTGATAAAAACCCNCAGTGATAAACAACCTTCCAAATAATAAAACTCCAGGCCCAGACGGTTTTCCTGGGGAATTCTACCAAACATTCAAAGAAGAAATAATACCTATTCTCCTAAAGCTATTTCAAAAAATAGAAACAGAAGGAAAGCTACCAAACTCATTCTATGCGGCCAATATTACCCGGATCCCCAAACCAGGCAAAGACCCCATTAAAAACGAGAATTACAGACCGATTTCCCTAACGAACATAGACGCCAAAATCCTCAACAAGATCCTGGCTAATAGAATCCAGTAGCACGTTAAAAGGATTATCCATCATGACCAAGTCGGATTCATCCCTGGGATGCAAGGGTGGTTCAACATTCGCAAATCAGTCAGTGTGAAACNGGATTATCCATCATGACCAAGTGGGATTCATACCTGGGATGCAAGCATGGTTCAACACTCGCAAATCAATCAATGTGATACATCATATCAACAAGAAAAGACTCAAGAACCATATGATCCTCTCAATTGATGCAGAAAAAGCATTTGACAAAATACAGCATCCTTTCCTGATTAAAACCCTTCAGAGTGTAGGAATAGAGGGTACATTTCTCAATCTCATAAAAGCCATCTATGAAAAGCCTACTGCAAGCATTATTCTCAATGGGGAAAAGCTGGAAGCCTTTCCCTTAAGATCAGGAACAGGACAAGGATGCCCACTCTCACCATTATTATTCAACATACTACTAGAAGTTCTTGCAACAGCAATCAGAAGACAAAAAGGGATCAAAGGTATCCAAATCGGCAAAGAAGAAGTCAAACTGTCTCTCTTTGCAGATGACATGATACTCTATATGGAAAACCCAAAGGAATCCACTCCCAAACTATTAGAAGTTATAGAACAATTCAGTAAGGTGGCAGGATACAAAATCAATGCCCAGAAATCAGTTGCATTTCTATACACGAATAACGAGACTGAAGAAAGAGAAATTAGGGAATCCATCCCATTTACAATAACACCAAAAACCATGCGTTACCTTGGAATTNCGTTACCTTGGAATTAACTTAACCGGAGACATAAAGGATCTATATTCTAGAAACTACAAATCACTCTTGAAAGACATTGAAGAGGAGATAAAAAGATGGAAAAATATTCCATGCTCATGGATTGGAAGAATTAACATAGTTAAAATGTCCATGCTACCCAGAGCAATCTACACTTTCAATGCTATCCCGATCAAAATACCGAGGACATTTTTCAAAGAACTGGAACAAATAGTCCTTAAATTTGTATGGAA
>NC_048223.1:11949101-11958705 GCF_002007445.2 Ailuropoda melanoleuca | reverse complement strand
TTGAAAGATATTGAGGAAGACATAAAAAGATGGAAAAATATTCCATGCTCATGGATTGGAAGAATTAACATAGTTAAAATGTCCATGCTACCCAGAGCAATCTACACTTTCAATGCCATCCCGATCAAAATACCAATGACATTTTTCAAAGAACTGGAACAAATAGCCCTTAAATTTGTGTGGAACCAGAAAAGGCCCCAAATTGCTGAGGAATTGTTGAAAAGGAAAAACAAAGCTGGGGGCATCACAATGCCGGATTTCGAGCTGTACTACAAAGCTGTGATCACAAAGACAGCATGGTACTGGCACAAAAACAGACACATAGACCAATGGAACAGAATAGAGAACCCAGAAATGGACCCTCGGCTCTTTGGGCAACTAATCTTTGACAAAGCAGGAAAAAACATCCAGTGGAAAAAAGACAGTCTCTTCAATAAATGGTGCTGGGAAAATTGGACAGCTACATGCAAAAGAATGAAACTTGACCACTCTCTCACACCACACACAAAGATAAACTCTAAATGGACGAAAGACCTCGATGTGAGACAGGAATCCATCAAAATCCTAGCAGAGAACATAGGCAGCAACCTCTACGACATCAGCCACAGCAAACTTTTTCATGACACATCTCCAAAGGCAAGAGAAACAAAAGATAAAATGAACTTGTGGGACTTCATCAAGATTAAAAGCTTCTCCACAGCCAACGAAATAGTCAAAAAAACTAAGAGGCAGCCCATGGAATGGGAAAAGATATTTGCAAATGACGCTACAGATAAGAGACTGGTATCCAAGATCTACAAAGAATTCAATCTCAATACACGAGAAACAAATAAACAAATTATAAAATGGACAGAAGATATGAACGGATACTTTTCCAATGAAGACATACAAATGGCTAACAGACACATGAAAAAAATGTTCAAAATCATTAGCCATCAGGGAAATTCAAATCAAAACCACACTGAGATACCACCTTACGCCACTTAGAGTGGCAAAAATTGACAAGGCAAGAAACAAGAACTGTTGGAGAGGATGTGGAGAAAGGAGATCCCTCCTACATTGTTGGTGGGAATGCAAGTTGTTACAGCCACTCTGGAAAACAGTGTGGAGGTCCCTTAAAAAGTTAAAAATCGAGCTACCCTATGATCCAGCCATTGCACTACTGGGTATTTACCCCAAAGATACAGACGTAGTGAAGGGAAGGGCCATATGCACCCCAATGTTCATAGCAGCATTGTCCACAATAGCTAAATCGTGGAAGGAACCGAGATGCGCTTCAACAGATGAGTGGATTAAGAAGTTGTGGTCCATATATACAATGGAATATTATTCAGCTTCGAAAAAGAACAATTTCTCAACATTTGCTGCAACATGGACAGCAGTGGAGGAAATAATGCTAAGCGAAATAAAGTCAAGCAGAGAAAGACAATTATCATATGGTTTCTCTCATCTATGGAACATAAGAATTAGGAAGATCAGTAGTAGAAGAAAGGGATAAATAAAGGGGGGTAATCAGAAGGGGGAATGAAGCATGAGAGCCTATGGACTCTGAGAAACAAACTGTGGGCTTCAGAGGGGAGGGGGGTGAGGGAATGGCTGGTGATGGGTAGTAAGGAGGGCACGTATTGCATGGTGCACTGGGTGTTATACACAACTAATGAATCAAAAACCAGGGATGTACTGTATGGTGACTAACATAATAAAAAAATATATATTAAAAAAATAAATTAATTAAATTAAATTAAAAAAAGATTTGAAGAGAGGGAATTAAAGAAAGGTAGAGAAAGAGACATACTTGGGTTGCTTTTTAATGAGTATTTCAATCTTAATGATAAAAACTTGTGATACATGCAGTCTGTCTAGGTAGTATGTACACAAATGGAAAAAAATTACCTCACAGGTTATTATAAATAAACACTTTGGGAAATATATCTTTTAGAATGTCTTAAAATAGAAATTGTTGGGGACACCTGGGTGGCTCAGTAGGTTAAGCATCTGACTCTTGATCTCAGCTCAGGTCTTGATCTCAGGGTTATGAATTAAAGCCCCATGTTGGGCTTCACACTGGGTGTGGAGCCTACTTAAAAAAAATATTGAAATTGTTTTACAGGCCTCCACAGGTACCTCACATGAAAAAAAAAAAATTGTGATTATATCTCCAGTGATGAGTCTGTCTCTAAATGGTTGACTGCACTTGGTAACATTCCTTATAAAAAGCTTATATACTTCTTCCTCTGTAAAAACAAAAGATAAGTGAAACATCAAATTAAATGTTGAAAAAGAAAACTCACACTTTGGCACATGATATGGGAGTACCAATTGACTAGTCTTTCAAGACTGCATAGGGTACATTTCATCCATTTCAAGAATGGATAAATTTACTAAATATTAGAAATTCAAATTTTGTAGCTTGGTTGAGCAAGCATTTTCCGAGGGCTTTAATCTTTCAAACCACTTTCACCAAATCTCCAACAGCTATTAAAACCACCTCATCTTCAATCCACATAAGACAAGAATGAAAGGAAAGGACAAAAAGAAAAACAAATTTACTTTTTAAAACATCCATCTGCTACCTCAAGCACTACTATTAATATGATTCAAGAGAAGCAGGGCTTCTTAATCTGTGGCATATAGATTCTTAAATATCTATAGACCTTTTGAAACTATGAAAATTTAGGTCTATGTACTTCTGTGGAGAAAGACCCAAATTTTCAGGCTATTATTAAAGGAATTTGAGAACTCCAGAGGGTAAAAACTACACATCAGAGGGAAAATATGAGGCAATGATTTTTAGTCTTAAGGAACTGAAGAGGAAAATTAAATGGTGACAGTAAAGAATAGTTCCTTACTAGAGAATGAAATTAGAAACCAAGATCTATATGCTAAGTGTGTTTATTGCTACTGGCTCATTGCTAGTGGAATGTCATTTCTTTTAAGCCCTCTCAGCGCAACGAACAGGAAATATATATATGTGTATACAAACACAGCTATTTCTATATGTAGCCCTATGTATTTACATTAAGCTACATATAAGTTATACTAATATCTTTAACTCCATTACCACATGGAATATTCTAGAGTCCTCCCTTGCTTTTATCCATAATTTCCTACAGTGAAATCTCCCAACAGTGAAAATTCTAGTTCCCACCATCAACCATCTATTTACTTAATTTTTCAATTCCAGTACACATGTATAAAATGACTTCAGAAATGGTAGTCCACAGCCCGGTGGAAAATAACCGCAACTAGAGTACCATGCTTTTATACAGTTCCTTTTGCCTTTAGTCTTACAGGCTCCACTATTCACTTACTTAGGACAGTACTTGTCCTCCAAACCCCTTCAGCAAGGTTATTTCATGCATTTGTAATATAGTTTGATTTTATGTCACAGTCTGAATTCAACCTGTAATGACCTCA
This sequence comes from Ailuropoda melanoleuca, assembly GCF_002007445.2. Classification (NCBI taxonomy): domain Eukaryota; kingdom Metazoa; phylum Chordata; class Mammalia; order Carnivora; family Ursidae; genus Ailuropoda; species Ailuropoda melanoleuca. The sequence continues at coordinate 11,955,288 of NC_048223.1, read as the reverse complement.
TAAGAGTTTTTTTTTTAATTTGCAAACATCAATGTTTATTCTTTGTGCTGTAAGTTCTATGGGTTTTGAGAAACACATAGTATCATATAATTACCATTACAGCATCATACACAATAGTTTCATCACCCTAATCCCCTGTGATTCAACCCTCCTTCCTCCCTAAAACCCTGGCAAACACTAATCTGTTTACTATCTCTACAATCTACCCTTTTCCAGAATGTGACATAATCTGGAATCGTAGTATGTAGCCTTTTCAGACTGGCTTCTATCACTCCACAATACCTATTAAGATTCATCTATGCTTTCTGCATGGCATGAGCACTCATTCGTTCTTACCACCAAATAGTATTCCACTGTATGGATGTAGCACAGTTCATCCATTTCATCTACTGAAGGGCATCTAAGATAGCTTCCGGTAACTAACGAATGTAATTATTATAAATACATGCAGGTTTTGTGTGGACATGTTTCAAATCAGTTAGTAAATACCTATTTATTTTTGCTGTATTTTACAGGAAGGCTATGTTTAATTTTGTAAGGAACTGTTAGACTGTCTTCCAAAGTGGCTATACCATTTTGCATTCCCATCAACCATGATTTCCTATAGCTTCACATCCTTGACAGTGATTGGTATTGCCAGTTTTTTATATTTTAGCCATTCTACTAGCTGTGTAGTAATATCTTTTTATTGTTTTAATTTGCACTGCCCTTATGACAAATGATGTTGAGCATCTTTTCACATGTCTATATGCCATCTGTGTACCTTCTTTGGTATGTCTGTTCAGGTCTTTGCCCACTTTTTTATTGGGTATTTATTTTCTTATCATTCAGTTTATTGAGCTCTTTGTGTATTTTGAATACAATCCTTTATCATACATATGTCTTGCAAATATATCCTCCCAGTCTGTGACTTTTCTTTTAATTTTCTTAAATTTTGCGGAGCAGAAAAAATTTTAATTTCAGTAAGGTCCAACTTGCCAATTGCTTCTTTCATGGATCGTGCTCTTGGTCATTAAAGCTTTAAAAACCTCAAAACCTCGTCATTAAACCTAAAGTCATACAGACTTTCTCTTATGTTTTATTTTAGAAATTTAGAGTTTTACATTTAAGATGAGTTAAGTTTTGTGCAAAGGGGATAGATCTGCGTTTAAGTTCATTTTTTCCACATGGATATCCAACTGTTCATGTACCATTTTTTGAAAAGATGACTATTTCTTCATTTAATTGCCTTTGTATCTTCATAAGAAAAAAAAATCAGTTGACTATATTTATGTGATTCTTTTAATATTTTTAAAGAATAATTTAGGTTACACAAATTTGATGTACTGGTGTGTATACACACACACACACACACACACACTCTCTTCAGAAACCCACTGGACCTAGAAAAAGGAGGATAAAATATACCAAAATAGCTCATGTTCCATTCTCCTCTTATTTTAATAATTTTTATCCTATACTCTGCACATCCAATAGTTTTTCCTAAATGATAAAGTTATCAGGATTACCTGTGATTTTCACTGCACTCTTCCTAAAATAGTAGCTACGTATGTCTCTACATTTGAAAGCTCTTCCAAAAACATAAGAATAATGCGAAATTGAGACTTTAATGAGTCCCAAGAGATCAGAAGTCCATGAAAGTAGAAATTACCTTACAACAATATAAAACATAAATATGCAAAATATGTCCAAAGTGTGGAAGTTTCAAAATTATGACTTACATTTACACACACACACACAATTATTCAAGGGAATAAATCACTTTAAATTGCTATATAAAAGTTCTGATTAGGGTAGTATTATAAACAATATTTTTATATAAACCCTCTTTCTGAAATGCTAATGAAAATATGAAAAACATTTGAAAAGCATCTAAAAACCTTATGAAGTAGTGGGAACTAGTAGGATAAAAACAAACTAAAAGCAGAAACCAAAATACAGAAAGAACACTAAAATCACTTCTTCTCTGATAATAGTTAATGAGACTACAATGCACAAGTTGGGACTTCTGAGGCGAAGGGTCTAAAAGAACAACTCTTTAATGTAGTGGGGGCTCAAAAGATTTCATTTGTAAGAGTTTCTAACACCTTATATTATGTGGTCTATAAAGAAAGCTTTTTTTAATGCTGTGTAGAAGGAGACAGATACCTGAGAGGCAGTAATCAAACACTGGTGCACTCACAAATATTCTAAATTCACTTGATCTGATACAGAAAACTTCAGATGGGACTTAGTTGCAAGTAGTCCTCAATTGGAAGTACTGTTGGGCACATGTCAAGCAAATCTTAAATCTTCTCTAGAGGAAAAGTACCTTTATCCTAGGCTCCAAATAAGCTGAGAGAAAATGTGGAGCTTGCAACAAAAAGTAACTAAACACATCAAGAAAGGTGATATGCAAAAGAACAAACAAAAGAAAGACCACAGAAACAGACTCACTAAGACTTAAAGTATTAGAATTATTAGATAGAGACTGTAAAAAAAAAATTCCCCATGTTAAAAAAGGAAAATATAAGACTGAATGAATATTCATAGTGAACAATTCCATTGACTTCTTTTTCTGTAGAACAGAGCCACATGGGGTGCCTGGTTGACTCAGTCAGTGAAGCGTCTGCCTTCGGCTCAGGTCATGATCTCAGGGTCCTGTGATGGAGCCCTGCGTTGGGCTCCCTGCTCAACGGGAGTCTGCTTCTCTTTCTCCCTCTGCCCCTCGCCCCAACTTGTGCTCTCTCTCTCTCTCAAATTAATAAATAATCTTTAAAAAAAGAAGCGAGAGAGACCCATGTTAACTATAATTTCTAGAAAAGACCAATACAGTAACCGAAATAGATCGTCACAGATGAAAACAAAGTAAGTAAACGAAGATAGGGGATATATTATACAGAATTCTAGCAGCACAGAAATTACAAAATGCAAATAGGTACATAGAAGACAATATGCAAGGTTTAAACAAAGTTACTGAAAGGGAAGAGAAATAAAATGAGAAGCAGCAGTATTTAAAAAGGTAACTAATTAAAGACACCAATCCAAAGAAATATGTTCTATAGAACATAATATAGTCAGACTACAGAATACCAGAAACAAAGAAAAACCTTAAAAGTTGGGAAAAATAAGTATTGAAAGAGAAAAAAATTATTATTCCCAGTTCTCAACAACAATACAAGCCAGAAGACAGTGAAATGTCTTCAATGCACTGAAAGGAAATAACTGTCAACATTATACAATATACCCATCAAAATATATTTTAAGAAATAAAGACAAGTTAAACAAATCTTCAGACAAAGTCCAACAGAGTCTACAGAATCTCCAATAGAGCCTCATTGGAATTTCTAAATGCTGCACTTTAGGCAGAAGTGACCTCAGATATACACATGTTCAAAAAAAAAAAAAAGAACAAATAAAATGGCATGTATACAGCTAAAGCTAAAACAACAATAACTTGATTTTTTTTAATAATAACGACTATGGGAAAATGAAACAGATTTAAATTACAACACAAGGAAGAAGGTAAATGGAATTATAGCTCTAGTTCCTTGTCCTTTCTGGGAAAAGGATGGAGGTGGTAATTACCTTTGGATTGTGCTATTGTGCAATAAAAGTATGACTTTTATAATCTTTAGGGTAACCATTAAATGCATGTAAAGAGTACAAAGATGTCCAAATAAATAGAGGGGGGGAAATGAATTCAAAGACTCTAAAGGCAAGAAAAAAAAAACTAGAAAACATACAGAGCAGTCAGGACAAACAACAAACATTAGTTCAGTATAAATCCAAACACCCAATGTTTACATTAAATGTAAAAAGGGTTAAGTGATAAATTAAAATAGTTTTCAGACTGCATAAAAAAATATGATCTGTCTATATGTTGTTTACAACAGCCATCTAAGTGTGAGGATACAAAAACAATGAAAAGAGAAAAGAAAAAGCTGGGCCACAAAAACCATAAAAGGAGCTTCATTAATATTCAAATAAATAAAATTTTAGAAAAAAGCACTGCCAGAGATAAAGAGGATCATTAAATAAATGTAAAATATTTGAGTTATAAGAAATATTTGAATATTTATATGCACCTACTAACAAAGCACGTGATGGGGGAAGGAGAAGACATGAAAAAGAGGATGAGGGAAGGGGAAGGCCTTCAAGGAGAAATAAAGAAGAAATATATAAACCTACAACCTTGATGTGGATTTAAAAACAGTTCTCTCAGTAACTGCTAGAAAAGTAAAGATTAAAAGGATATAGAATATTTCAACACAATTATAGAACAACCTTAACCTGATGGACACAACTACATTTAGAAAATACATAATAAACACAGATTTCAAGCACACATAAAATGGTTGCAAATACTGACCACATGACCTACGCAAAAAGGACTAACACCACACAGATCATTTTCTGTGGCCTCAAGTTCAATTAAGCTAAGAAGAAATCAATAACAAAAGTTAACCAGAAAATTACATGTTTGGACGTTAAGAAATAGGCTTTTAAATAATCCATGAATCAAAGAAAAAAACAATTAGAAAACAGTTTGATTCCTGTCTTGTTGCCAATGTTCACAATAGCAATGTCCACAATAGCCAAACAGTGGAAGGAGCCTCTGAGATGTCCTTAAACAGATGAATGGATAAAGAAGATGTGATTCATATATACAATGGAATATTACTCAGTCATCAGAAAGGAGGAATACCTACCATTTGCATCGACATGGATGGAACTGCAGGGGATTATGCTAAGTGAAATTAAGTCAAGCAGAGAAAGACAATTATCATATGGTTTCACTCATAGGTGGAACATAAGGAATAGCGCTGAGGACCATCAGGGTAGGGAGGGAAACTGAATGGGAAGAAATCAGAGAGGGAGATAAACCATAAGAGATTCTGGACTCTGGGAAACAAACTGAGGGTTACAGAAGGGAGTGGGGTGGGGGGATGGGGTAACTGGGTGATGGGTATTAAGGAGGGCACATGTTGTGATGAGCACTGGGTGTTATATGCAACTAATGAATCACTGAACACTACATCAAAAACTAATGATGTACTATATGTTGGCTAATTGAACAAAATAATTAAAAAATGAATGAATAAATAAATAAATAAATAAGGAATAAAAAAAGAAAATATTTTGAATTGGACTAATGACAAGGAATCTCCCAAGAAGTTATACACATTAAAAATATAAGGGGCTATTAAAAATAACCATATTAAACAAATTTGAAAATTCAAATGAAATGGATAATTTCCTATAGAATACAGCTTGTCAAAAACAAACAAACCTGAATAGCGCTAAAGCAGCTAAAGAAATTGAATCATAAGTTTAAATCTTCCAACAAAAACAAAAAAAAATTCAGGCCCATATGGTTTCAATAGCAAATTCTACCAAATGTTCTGGAAACAATTCCAATCTCAAACACTCTTCCACGAAAACCAAAAAAAAAAAAAAAAAAAAAAAAAAAAAAAAAAAAAAAAAAAAAAAAAAAAGAATATATGAAAAAAAAATATATATATATATACACACATATACACTCTACCATCCATTTTATAAGGTTAGCAAATCAATAATAAAACCTGAGATGAAAACAATGGAAAGGGAAAGTTGCAGGCCAATCTCATCGATGAATGCAAATACAAAAAAAAAATCCTAAACAAGATATTAGCCAATGAAACCAACCAATATTTTTAAAAATACATCATGATCAAGGTGAATTCATTTCAGGAAGGCGTGTTAGATTAACATTAAAAGAAAAGAAATCAGGGGTACCCAGGAATGAGGGGTAGAGACTTGGATGTGGGTACAGATATGCAGAAGGAGCACAGTGGGGATTTTTAAGAGCAATAAAACTATTCAGTTTGATACTATAATGGTAGATACGTAACATTATACATTTGAAAAACCCTAGAACTTTGAAGCACAAAGAGATAATCCTAATGTAAACTATGAACTTTAGTTAATAATGTATCAGTATTGGTTTATCAATTGTAACTAATGTACCACGCTAATGCAAGATGTTAATAATAGGGGAAACTGGCAGAGAGAAGAGGGAACTCTAGATAATTTTGGCTCAATTTTTTTGTAAACCTAAAACTCCTCTAAAAAATAAAGCCTACTTTAAAAAGACACTATTTATAATAATTTTTAAAAATGTTTAAGTCCATTGGGCGCCTGGGTGGCAGAGCGGTTAAGCGTCTGC
>NC_048223.1:11912928-11949002 GCF_002007445.2 Ailuropoda melanoleuca | reverse complement strand
TGTTTTCCCTCTCTCTCTGGCTGTTCTCTATCTCTGTCAAATAAATAAATAAAATCTTAAAAAAAAAAAAAAAGTTTAAGTCCGAAACTACAGATTTTAATAACAGATGTATAAAACCTTTTCACTCATGCATAAAAACACCCTCTGAAATACTGAACAAAATAAAGATCTAAATAAATGGAGAAATATACGCAATGATCATGAATTTGAAGACTTGATTTTAAAAAGATGTAAATTCACCCCTTCTACTTTTTTTCTTTTCTAAAGATTTTATTTATTCGACAGAGATAGAGACAGCCAGCGAGAGAGGGAACACAAGCAGGGGGAGTGGGAGAGGAAGAAGCAGGCTCATAGCGGAGGAGCCTGATGTGGGGCTCAATCCCATAACACCGGGATCACGCCCTGAGCCGAAGGCAGACGCTTAACCGCTTTGCCACCCAGGCGCCCCTCACCTCTTCTCTTATACAGCAGTAGTTCTCAACTTTTTCTTCCCACTCCCCACAGATATGAATAATTGAAAGTTAGGGTGGGATGCTACTGACATTTAGGGATAGAGGTCAGAGATGCTGCTAAATATTCTACAATGCAGGAAAGCTCCTTCAACAGTAATTATTCAGCCCCAATGTCAACATTATGGAGGTTGAGAAATTTATTATACAAATTAAATTTAATTCTATTCAAAACTCCAACAAGGTTTTTTAAGTGGAATGTGACAATCTAAAATATACATGAAAATACAAAAGGACAAGAAATTTCTACAACCACTTCAGAAAACAGTCTGGCATTACCTAGAAAAGTTGCATCTCTTACACTCCAGCAATTTCACTTCTCAGTACACACACTACAGCATCTTGTGCACAGGGACACTGAATTAACATGTGCCAAAGACAGCTTAGAGTAGCACTGTTAGTCCTATCCAAAAGCAACAACCCAATTTCCTTCAAGTGTAGGAAATTTACATGAACTAGTATTTTCACGTAGTAAATACTTTAGGACAGTTCTCGCAGTACAGAAATTTTGCGCCCAAGGGGACATTTACCATTATCTGCAGACATTTTTGGTTGTCAAAACAAGAGAAGCAGGTGTGGGAGGAGAGACAGGAATGTGTAACTGGCATCTAATTGATAGATACCAGAGATGCTGTTAAACATGCTACAATACATGGGAAAACCCACCACACCAAAGAGTTGTTTGCTTTAAAACAATGAAAAATTAATGAAATATGGTACAGGAAACATAAATAAATCTCATAAATCAAAAGAATATCTGAGCAAAAAAAGCAAGATAAAGAGTAGGTAGAGTTAATTATGTACAAAAGAGAACAACAGTTAATTATCTAAAGAAGAAGGCAAAACTAAACTGTTTTAAGGATAGATCCACTCATGGTAAAACTATAAAGAAAAGCAAGGAAATAATTATCACAAAATCAAAGTATATTTTTATCTCTGTGGAAAATGCAGGTGGTTGTGATAGAGGAGGGGCACACAGGGGAAGGAGTCTTCTGAAGTCCTGGCAATGTTATGGCAATGTAATTTTCCTTGAGCTGAGTACTGGTAACACTGGGATTCAAAATGTAAATATTATTTAACCAGTACATCTACAGTTTATGTACTCTTCTGTATATATAAGATGTTACAATTAAAAAGGATTTAAGAAAAACAGTACTGAATTATCTATCTATACACACTGAGCATATAAGGAGACAAACAATTCATTAAACCAAACTTTGAAACACCATACTGATTAATATATAACAAACACATAACAAACACCGGTTCCTATCTTCTAAAGAGACTGAGACTAATGTTAGGATACCAGTAAAAGTAATTTGAGAAATGCTTTTCAACACAAGGAGTCCAATGCAAGGATTTCAAGACAAGTCTTACCTCAAATATATAATGAAGTGATTGGCTTTTGTAATAAAAAAGTTTTTTCCTCATTTGTTCCATCTTTTGACCTTCCCTATTTGCACCCTCCATGTAAAGTTTCTAGTACATTTTTTAGTGTTCTTTTAATTTACCAATTTTTAATTTATTTTATATATATTTTGACATTTGTCAAAAAAATCCCTGGGGTGCCTGGGTGGCGCAGTCGTTAAGTGTCTGCCTTTGGCTCAGGGCGTGATCCCAGCGTTCTGGGATCGAGCCCCACATCAGGCTCCTCTGCTAGAAGCCTGCTTCTTCCTCTCGCACTCCCCCTGCTTGTGTTCCCTCTCTCGCTGGCTATCTCTCTCTCTGTCAAATAAACAAAATATTAAAAAAAAAAAAACCAAACCCCCCCCCAATTTATCAATATCCCTGATATATATTTCTGAAATATGTTATATACTGATATTAGCATATACCCGAATACATATGCCTGTACCAAAGGGGCATTTAAATATAATATATTAAATATAGGGATAATGTATCTTTGTCATGCATATCATAAACATGTTCCATCAATCTGTGTTGTTTAGCATCCTCAGAATTTATTCCTATGAAGTTTATAAAGTTATACAGCTTAAAATGCACTCCTAAGTCAATATTATTTATTCATTCATTCTTCGAGAGAGAGAGAGAGAGAGAATGCACGCATGAGTGTGTGAACAGGGGTAGGAACAGAGAGAGAAGGGCACGCAGACTCTGATGAGCATGAAGCCCAAAATGGGGCTTGATCTTATGACCCTGAGATCATGACCTGAGCCGAAATCAACATTAGGACACTTAACCAACTGAGAACCCAGGTGCCCCAAGTCAATATTATTTAAATCAACTTTTCAATCCCCATCCTTCCTACTTCACTGATACTGAATACATCCTACAATTACACACTGAATTAGTCACTATATTCTAAGGATTCCGAGCAGTAAATACAATTCACTCCAGATTGTTCAAATAAAGAGATTTTTAACAAGACTACAGATGTGTGGGCAGAGTTAAAGAAACAAATAGGGGTGCTGATGCAACTTAAGGTAGCTAAAGTAGGAAGCCAATAACATCCACTAGACTACAGGGTAAAGAGGAGAACATAATGATACTAGGGCCACAAGAAAGAGGGGCTTTCCAGACTCTTTACTCGTGACATGACATTACAATTTGTCATGCCATTGGAGGGGGTGTCCCTTCTAGCCAGGAACTAGAAAAAAAAAGGTTTGTGAGTTTTTTTCCCTTCTCTGATTCTTGTCCCTCTTCAGTGGATTGTTTAATATCGTTTTGCTCTTGTATTACATAGTTTTAGAAAAAAATGGGCTGATATAACAGAAGACCAATCTAAATTTGAGAATGCTTTTCAACACAAGGAGTCCAATGCAAAGATTTCAACACAAGTCTTACCTCAAATATATAATAGAGTGATTGGCCTTTGTAATAAAAAACAATTTTCCCCATTTGTTCTATCTTTTGACTGTCCCTATTTGAGCCCTCCATGTAAAGTTTGCAATACATATTTTAGCATTCTTTTAACTTACCAATTTTTTGTTTATATGTTTTTATATATATTTTTATTTTCTTTTACAGATTATGAGTCAAAATTAATTGTGAGTCACATCAATAAAAGATTTTCCCACTTAATAAAGGAATTCTTCCATGTTTACTTCTGGTGCTTTTCTTCTTACTGGTATTTATTGTTTCTGTCTTTGTTTCTGCTATTTGTTGATTTTATATTTAAATCGTTGATGCATTAGAAATTCAACTTCATATATACAATCAAGTGAGGAGTACAACTGAATAATTTCCAACACTTTCCCCATTTTTATCTTAAAAAGGGAGTTTAGGGGCGCCCGGGGTGGCAAAGTCAGTTAAGCGTCTAACTTTGGCTCAAGCTGTGATCTTGGGGTCATGGAATTGAGCTCAGGAGGGAGTCTGATTGTCCCTCTCCCTTTGCCCCCCCCCCATCATGCATCCACTCTCTTTCTTTCTCTCTCTCTCAAATAAATAAATAAAATCTTAAAGTGGGGGGGGGGAATCTATTACCTGTACTCTGAAAATTGTAAAACACTGATGAAAGAAACTGAAGATGACACGAACAAATGGAAAGACATTCCATGCTCATGGACTGGAGGAACAAATATTATTAAAATGTCTATGCTACCCAAAGAAATCTACACATTTAACACAATCCCTATCAAAACACCAACAGCATTTTTCACAGACTAGAACAAACAATCCTAAAATTTATATGGAACCACAAAAGACCTTGAACAGCCAAAGCAATCTTGAAAATGAAAAGCAAAGTTGGAAGCACCACAATTTTGAACTTTAAGTTATATTACAAAGCTGTAGTGATCAAAACAGTATGGTACAAAAACAGATCAGTGGAACAGAACAGAAAACCCAGAAATAAACCCACAACCATATGGTCAATCTTCAACAAAACAGGAAAGAATATTCAAGGGGGGGGGAATATCTTCCAAAAATGGTGTTAGGAAAACTGGACAACAGCATGCAAAAGAATGAAACTGGATCACTTTCTCACACCATACACAAAAATAAATTCAAAACAGATGAAAGACCTAAATGTGAAACAGGAAACCATCAAAATCCTAGAGAACACAAGCAATAACCTCTTAGACATCAGCTGTAGCAACTTAGTTCTAGATATGTCTCCTGAGGCAAGAGAAACAAAATCAAAAATGAACTATTCGGACTTCATCAAAATAAAAAGCTTCTGCACAGAAAAGGAAACAAACTAAAAGGCAACTATGGAATGAGAAAAGATATTTGCAAATGATATATCAGATAAAGGCAACCTATGGAATAGGAGAAGAAATTTGCAAATGACATATCCAAATATATAAAGCATTTATAAAACTCAACACCCAAAAAACAAACACTCCAATTAAAAAATGGACAGAAGACATGAATAGACATCTTCTGAAAGAAAGACATGCAGATGACCAACTGATAAATGAAATATTCTTAACATCATTCATCAGAGAAATACAAACCAAAACTATAATGAGATACCACCTCACACATGTCAGAATGGCTAAAATCAACAACAAAAGAAACAACAGGTGTTGGTAAGGATGTGGAGAAATGGGAACCCTCTTACACTGTTGGTAGGAATGAAAATTGGTATAGCCACTCCGGAAAACAGTATGGAGGTTCCTTAAAAAGTTAAAAATAAAACTACCCTAGGATCCAGGAATTGTGCTATTAGGTATTTACCCAAAGGATACAAAAATACAAATTCAAAAGGATACATGCACCTCCGTTTATAGCACCATTTTCTACAAGAGCCAAATTATGGAAACAGCCAAGTGTCTATCGATTGATGAATAAAGATGTGGTACATATATACAATGGAATATTACTCAGCTATAAAAAGGAATGAAATCTTGCCATTTGCAACGATATGGACTGGAGCCAGAAAGTATTATGTTAAGCAAAATAAGTCAGTCAAAGAAATACAAATACCATATAATTTCACTCATACCTGGAATTTAAGAAACAAAACAAACAAAGGGTAAAAGAAAAGAGAAAGAGAGGAAAACCAAACAACAGACTCTTAACTATAGAGAACTGATGGTTATGAGAGGGGAGGTGGGGGAGGTGTGCATGAAATAAGTGATGAGAGGGGCGCCTGGGTGCCTCAGTTGTTAAGCGTCTGCCTTTGGCTCAGGGCATGATCCCAGAGTCCTGGGATGGAGCCCCACATCAGGCTACTCCGCTGGGAGCCTGCTTCCTCTCCCACTCCCCCTGCCTGTGTTCCCTCTCTCACTGGCTGTCTCTCTCATTCTCCGTCAAATAAATAAATAAATAAATAAATAAATAAATAAAATCTTTAAAAAAATAAATAAATAAGTGATGAGGATTAAGGCATGCACTTACTGTGATAAGCACTAGGTGTTGTATGGAAGTGCTGAATCACTACATTGTACATCACAAACTCATATTACACTGTATATTAACTAAGTGGAATTTAAATAAAAACTTTAAAGAAGTGGGGGTCTTTTATTCCATTACTTAACTGGCTATTCTTATATAAACAAAATATATTAATTTATCTATATTGACTTTATAAGCCCAATAATTTATTGAATTATTTTACTGCTCATATTAGTATTGCAAATTCTCTCAAACTTTCTAAACATTCAACAGTATTTTGAATTAGATACCACACTTCATTTCATTGTCTAAATGTGTTAACTTGTATCACCAACATAGTATCAAAGAGGAGTTGTGAGTGGGTTATTTTGCCTTGTCTGACTTTGTGAAAAGGACTCCACCAGTTTCCCTTGAGCAAAATGTTGGTTTTATGATTAAAAAACTTTTTCCCTTTCATTTTTTTACTTTGACTTTCAGACTTTTACACAAAAGTTGTAAGAAAGGTACAGAGCATTTCTGAATTCCCAGATGTAAATATTTTACATTTGTTTCATCCTTCTTTCACTCTCCATGTATCCCTTTATTCTTTTAATACTTCAGTGTGTGTTTTCCCCAATGAAAACAATTTCTTATACAACCAGAGTATAATCATCAGAATCATGAAATTAACAATGACATAATACATATGTTCTAAGCCACAGAACTAATTCAGATTTCATACTTGTCTCAATAACATCCATTATGTCAAAAGAAAAATCTAATATTGTGCACTGCATTGAGTCGTCATGTTTCTTTAGTCTTTAATCTGTAACAGTTCCTGAGTCGTTAAGCTGTATTTCACAAATGATTTTTTAAGGAGTACAGTACAGTTATTTTAAAGAATATATCTCAATGTGAGCTTGCCTGATGTCTCCCCATGAGTAGATTTAGGCTCTGCACTTTGAGAAAGAAAACCATGGAAGTGAAGTTAAGTTCTTCTAAGTGCACTCTAGGAAGCACATGCTATTAACTAGGTCAACAACTGGAAATATCTGCTTTCTTCATTTGGTTATGGTGGTATCTATTGTTTATACATTATAAGGTTATTATTTTACCCATTGTAAATAACAGACAACTTGCAAGAAGACATTCTGAGACTAGGCAAATACTGTGTTCTTCCTCAAACATTCTCCATTAGCTTTAAAGCCCAAAAATTGAATTCAAAAGTTATTTTACTTAGTACTTTTTACACTCTTCAGTGTGGGTATGTTATTTATGGTATGGAAAAGTATATGGTTTATCTATTTCATCTGCATACAATTTAGGATTTTCCTTACAACTGTTCTTTGGCTTTTTTGAGTATATGAAACATTAAGGTAACTCTAAAAGTCAGGACTATTCCAAAGTACATTCCAGGACCTTGGGAAGATACCAAAAGTATGAGGATCCTGAACTAAGTGCCTCCTACAGACATACCAAGGCTACAACCATAATACTATAACTCACTCTGAAAACGACCTAAAGCCCAAACAGCTATTCCAGAGCTAAAGAAATAAAGAAAAAACCACCTTAAGAAGGGTAGGAGGGGCAAAAATGCAATCAGAAACAAACAACAACAACAAAAAATGAAACAGCCCAACAAGCAGGAAGGATATCACAGGCACAGAAGTATTACCTGAGGACTGAGGGGATCAAGGCCCATATCAGGCACATCCCCACCCTGGCTAACTACATGAGGAAGATGAGGCCCCATTAGTGTCTGGCTTTGAAAAAGCCCTTTTGAAAAAGGGCTTAACTCTAAAAGAGCAAGAGTGCTACAGGAAATTGAGACAATGCTCTAATGGGTTAGTATATCACTCATTCTGAGATCCAGCACTGAGACAGCAGTTTGCAAGGCACCTGTATCACAAAGATGACTTACTGACTAATTTTAGGGCATGTGCCAAAACAGCAGGAATCTGTAGGAACTTTCTTCAGAAGTGGAAGTGCTGGCAGACACCATTTTTCCAGCTCTCCTTCAGCCTAGGTAGACCAATGAGATGAGAAGAGCCAGTTCTGACACTAACCATCTGTCTGTCGACACCCCATGTCATGCCCTGGCGATCCTTTGGGGACTGGCACGAGCTGGCATCTACCAAAGCGCCTCTTGGCTCAGTCACACCCAGCAGGCAATCTCAGTTGAAACCAGTGTCCCCACAAAGTGACTATTGCCCTGTCCACTTGACAGGCAACCCTGGCCAGGCCTGGCACCCTTCCAAAGCAACTCCTGCCCTGGGAAGGGGTCACTACTTTCAAGACTAGGAGATGTACCTGACCTATCTAATACACAGAAACAAAACACACAGAATAAGACAAAAGGAAGAGACAGAAAAATGAAAAAACAAGACATCTCAAAAAAACAACTAAGTGAAATGGTGATAAACAATCTACCTGGCAAAGAATTCAAAATAATGGTCATAAACTTTCTCACCAGACTTGAGACAAGAGTGGGTGAACCCGGTGAGAACTTCAACAAAGAGATAGAAAATATAAAAAAGAACCAATCAAAGCCAAAGAATACAGTAACTGAAATGAAAAATACACTAGACGGATTCAAAAGCAGACTAGAAGATTTAGAATGGATCGGTGGGGGCGCCTGGGTGGCACAGCGGTTAGGCGTCTGCCTTCGGCTCAGGGCGTGATCCCAGCGTTATGGGATTGAACCCCACATCAGGCTCCTCCGCTGGGAGCCTGCTTCTTCCTCTCCCACTCCCCCTGCTTGTGTTCCCTCTCTCGCTGGCTGTCTCTATCTCTGTCGAATAAATAAATAAAATCTTAAAAAAAAAAAAATAGAATGGATCGGTGATCTGGAAGACATTCAGACTGAACAGCAAAAAGAAAAAAGAATTTAAAAACTGAGAGTAAATTAAGGGAACTCTGGTTAAATATCAAGAGTACCAACATTCACATAACAGTCCCAAAGGAAGACAGAAAAAGGCAAAAAGTTGGTTTGAAAAATTAATAACTGAAAACCTCGCTAACCTAGAGAAGGAAACAGACATCCAGGTACAGACAGAAAAGAGAGCCCCATACAAGATGAACCCCAAGTAGATCCACAGTCAGAAAATAACTAAAATGCAAAATTTAAAGAATACCCTAAAAGGAATAAGAGAAAAGCAATTAGTTACATACAAAGACACTGATTTTTCAAGAAAAACTTTGCAAGTCAAAAGAAGTTGTGTGATATAATCAAAGTGCTGAAAGGAAAAAACTACAACCAAGAATACTCTACCTGGCAAGGTTATCATTCAGAACTGAAGGAAAGATAAAGAGTTTCCCAGACTAAAGTTTAAAGGAGTTCCTCATCACTAAATGAGTCTTAAAATTCTAGAGGAACTTTGTTAAGTGGAAAAGAAAAAACCACTGGAAGTATAAAAATTGTGAAAAGAAAAGATCTCACTGGAAAAGTAAAAACGCAGTAAATGAAGTAGATCAATACTTATCGAGCTAGTACGAGGGTTAAAAGACAAAAATACTAAAATCAATTTTACCTATAATAATTCATTAAGGAATACACAAAATACAAAGATGTAAAATATGACATTGTATACATAAAACATGGAAGGGGGAGTAAAAAGGTAATGCTTTTAGAATGTGTTCAAACTTAAGTAACCATCAACTTAAACAGTTACATACATAGGATGTTATATACGAACCTCATGATAACCACAAACCAAACCTACAATAGACATAAAAAAATAAAGACAAAGAAAAAAGCCTAATGCTAAAGAAAGTCATCAAATCAACAGGCAAGAGAATAAGAGAAGACAGGAACAAAACAGAACTACAAAAACAACCAGAAAATAGTTAACAAAACAGTATTAAGTACATACTTATCAATAACCACATTAAATGCAAATGGACTGAATTGATCTAATCAAAAGACAGGACAAATGTAGACTAAAAAAGACCCATCTATATGCTGACTACAAGAGACTCACTTCAGACCTAAAAACACCTGCACACTGAAAGTGAATAAAGAGAAAAAGATATTCTATGCAAACAGAAGACCCCCCCCAAAATAAAAGCTGTGGTAGCAATATTTATATCAAACAAAACAGACTTCAAAACAAAGATGGAAGCGACAAAGAAAGGCAATACCTAATGATAAATGGATAAATCCAGCAAGAAAATATAACTTTTAAATATCTATGTACTGAACATAGGAGCACCAAGATACATTAAGCAAATATTTAGAGATATAAAAGGAGAAAGTGACACTGATTCAATAATAGTAGAGGACTTTAACACATCACTTATATCACAGGATAAATCATTCAACCAGAAATTCAATAAGGAAACACTGTCTCTGAACAGCACAATAGGTGAGATGGACTTAACAGATATATACAGAACATTCCACCAAAATTTAGTAGAATACACAGTTTTCAAGTGCATAGAGAAGATTCTCCAAGATAGGTCACATGTTAGGCCACAAAACAAGTCTCAATAAATTTAAGAAGACTGAAATCATACCAAGCATCTTTTCCAATCACAAGACTATGAAACTAATAATTACAAGAAAAAAAAATTGAAAAAAACACAAACACCTGGAGGCTAAACAACATTCTACTAAACAACCAATGGGTCAACAAAGAAATCAAAAAGTACATCAGGAAATATCCAAGACAGGGGCGCCTGGGTGGCACAGCAGTTAAACGTCAGCTTTCGGCTCAGGGCGTGATCCCGGCGTTAGGGATCAAGCCCCACATCAGGCTCCTCCGCTGTGAGCCTGCTTCTTCCTCTCCCACTCCCCCTGCTTGTGTTCCCTCTCTCGCTGGCTGTCTCTGTCTCTGTTGAATAAATAAATAAAATCTTTAAAAAAAAAATAAAAATAAAGGCAATTTTAAAAAAAAAAAAAGAAAATATCCAAGACAGAGATACTTTCGTTAGATTACTCCTTTCTGCCCGTGGACGCTGCGAGTAAGCATCGTTAAAGTCTCCCCCCTCCCACTGCCATCATGTCTAAGTCAGAGTCTCCCAAAGAGCCTGAATAGCTGCAGAAGCTCTTCATTGGAGGTTTGAGCTTTAAAACAACTGATGAGAGTCTGAGGAGCCATTCTGAGCAATGAGGAATGCTTTCGGACTGTGTGGTAATGAGAGATCCAACACCAAGCGCTCCAGAGGCTTTGGATTTGTCACGTATGCCACTGTGGAGGAGGTGGATGCAGCCATGAATGCAAGGCCACACAAGGTGGATGGAAGGGCTGTGGAACCAAAGAGGGCTGTCTCGAGAAGATTATCAAAGACCTGGTGTCCATTTAACTGTGAAAAAGATTTTTGTTGGTGGCATTAAAGAAGACACTGAAGAACACCATTTAAGAGGTTATTTTGAACAGTATGGGAAAATTGAAGTGATTGAGATCATGACTGACCGAGGCAGTGGCAAAAAGAAAGGTTTTGCTTTTGTAACATTTGATGAACAAGACTCTGTAGACAAGACTGTCATTCAAAAATACCATACTGTGAATGGCCACAACTGTGAAGTAAGGAAAGCCCTATCTAAGCAAGAGATGGCTAGTGTTTCATCCAGCCAAAGAGATTTAAGTGGTTCTGGAAACTTTGGTGGTGGTCATGGAGGGAACTTCAGTGGGTGAGGTGGCTTTGGCGGCAGTTGAGGTGGTGGTGGATATGGTGGCAGTGGGGATGGGATAATGGATTTGGTAATGATGGAAGCAATTTTGGAGGTGGCAGAAGCTATAATGATTTTGGCAATTACAACAATCAATCCTCAAATTTTGGACCCATGAAAGGAGGAAATTTTGGAGGCAGAAGCTCTGGCCCCTATGGTGGTGGAGGCCAATACTTTGCCAAATCACAAAACCAAGGTGGCTATGGTGGTTCTAGCAGCAGCAGTAGCTATGGCAGTGGCAGAAGGTTTTAATTACTGCCAGGAAACAAAGCTCAGCAGGAGAGGAGAGCCAGTTCTCAGTGACAGGGAAGCTACAGGTTACAACAGATTTGTGAACTCAGCCAAGCACAGTGGTGGCAGGAACTAGCTGCAACAAAGAAGACATGTTTTAGACAATACTCATGTGTATGGGCAAAAAACTCGAGGACTGTATTTGTGACTAATTGTATAACAGGTTATTTTAGTTTCTGTTCTACAGAAAGTGTAAAGCATTCCAACAAAGGGTTTAAATGTAGATATTTTTTTGCACCCATATTACTGATTGCTAAATGTAATACTCTGATCATGGCGCTGAATAAAGGTGTCTTTAAAAATATATATATCTAAGATAAATGAAATTGGAAATATAGAAGTTCAAAATATTTAGAAAAGAAAAATCAGTTGTAAGAGAGAAGTTTATAGCAATACAAACCTACCTCAAGCAACAAACAACAAAAAACCTTAAACAATCTAAACTTACACCTGGAGGAAACAGAAAAAGAACAATAAACAAAGCACAAAGTTAGTAAAAAGAAAAAAATAAGAACAAGAGCAGAAAAAACTTAATTACAGACTAAATAAACAATAGAAAAGATCAATAAAACTAAGACTGGTTCTTTGAAAAGATCAAGAAAATTGATAAACTTTCAGCCACAATCATCAAAAGAAAGAGAAAGGTCTTTAAAAACTCAGAAATGAAAGACAAATTACAACTAACACCACAGAAATACAAAAAATAAGAGACTGCTACAAAACATTATACACCAACAAATTAGACTACCTAAAAGCAATGGATAAATTCCTAGAAACACACAATCTTCCAAGAATGACTTGGGAAGAAAAACAAAAATCTGGGCAGATTACTAGAAACGAAATTGAATCAGTAATGACTAGTAATGAAACTGAATCAGTAATCAAAAACTCCCAACAAACCAAAGGCCAGAATCAGATGGCTTCACAAGTGAATTCCACCAAACATTTTAAAAAGAGTTAATACCTATCCTTCCCAAATTATTCCAAAAAATTCAGGAGGAAAAAAATGTTTCTAAATTCACTCTCCAAGACCAGCATTACATATATACCAAATCCAGACAAAGATACTGAAGGAAATTACAGGCCAATATCCCTGATGGATATATATACAAAAATCTTGATCAAAATATTATCAAACCGAATTCAACAATATATTAAAAGGGTCATTCACTATAATCAAGTGGAATTTATTCTAGGGATGCAAGCGTGGTTCAGTATCTGCAAGATCAATGTGATAGGCCACATTAACAAAATATAAGGATAAAAACCCTGTGATCATCTCAAAATTCAACTTCCATTCATGATAAAAACTCTAAACAGAATATAGAAGAAACACACCTCAACATAATAAAGGTCATAAATGACAAATCAGTTAACATCACAATGATAAACAGCTGAAAGCTTTTCCTTCAAGATCAGGAACACGACAAGGATGTCCACTCTCACCACCTTTATTCAACATAGATTGGAAGTCCTAGCCACAGCAATCAAATAACTACAAAAGAAAAAAAAGGCATCCAAATTGTTAAGGATGGAGTTAAGCTGTCACTATTTGCAGGTGACATGACACTATAGATAAAAAAAACCTAAGACTCCATCAAGAAACCATCAGAACAAATAAACAGAATCAGTAATGTTGCGGGATACCATATTAATATAAAGAATCAGTTAGGTTTGTATTCACTAATAAGTAACTAGCAGAAAGAGAAATTTGTAACTGCAGCAAAAAGGATAAGATACTTAGGAATAAATCTAACCAAGGGGGTGAAAGACCTATACTCTGAAAACTATCAAAACACTGATGAAAGAAACTGAAGACAACAGAAACAAATGAAAAGATATACCATGCTCACTGACTGAAAGATGTAATATTGTTAAAACGTCCATATAACCCAAAGCAATCCACAGATTCAAAACAATCCCTATCAAAATACAAATAGTATTTTTTACAGAACTAGAAGAACCCTAAAATTCATATGGAACCACAAATGATGCCAAACAGTCAAAGCAAACTTGAGAAAGAACAACAAAGCTGGAACTATCAGGCTTCCTGATTTCAAACTATACTACAAAGCCACAGTAATCAAAAGAGTATGGTACTGGCACAAAAACAGATACACAGATCAACAGATCAGAACACAGAGTACAGAAATAAACCAATGCATATATGGTCAATTAATCTATGACAAAGGAAGTAAGAATATACAATGGTGAAAAGATAGTCTTCAATAAATGATGTTGACAAAACCGGGCAGCTACAAGCAAAAGAATAAAACTGGACCACTTTCTCTTTTAAAAAAATTTTTTTAAAGATTTATTTATTTGAGAGAGAGAGAGAGAGAGAGAGAGAGAGAGAGAGAGAGAAAGCTGGACCACTTTCTTAAACCATATACAAAAATAAACTCAAAACAGATTAAAGACCTAAATGTAAGACCCGAAAACATAAAACTCCTAAAAGAAAACATACGCAGTATACCTCTGAACACCAGTCTTACCAGTATTTTTTTGGGTTCTATCTCCTTGGGTAAAGGCAACAAAAGCAAAATAAACAACTAGGACTATATCAAGCTAAAAAGCTTTTGCACAGTGAAGCAAACCATCAATAAAACAAAAAGGTACTGTAACAAATAGAAGAAAATATTTGCAATCATATATCTGATGAAGGATTAATGCCTAAAATATATAAAGAACTCATAAAATTCAATCCCCAAATAATCTGATTTAAAAATGGGCAGAGAATAGACATTTTTCCTACGAATACATAAAGATGGCCAACAGACACATGAAAAGATGCTCAACATCACTAATCATCAGGGAAATGCAAATCAGAACCACAATGAAGTATCACTTCAAACCAGCCAGAATGGCCAGTATCAAAAAGATAAGCAATAACAAGTATTGGCAAGAGTGTGGAGAAAAGGGAACCCTAATGCACTGATAGTAATAAATTGGTGAGCCACTAAGGAAAACAGTGTGGAGGTTCCTCAAAAGATTAATAATAGAAATACCTTATGATCCAGTAATTCCACTTCTGGGTATTTACCTGAAGAAAATGAAAACACTAATTTGAAAAGATATGCACACCTATGTTTACTGCAGCATTATATATAAAAGTCAAGATACAGGAGCAACCTAAATGTCCATCGATAGATGAATGGATAAAGAATGTGTGTGTGTACACACACACACATGCACGTGCACATTCAACAGGGTATTATTCAGCCATAAAAAAGAATGAAATCTTGCCATCAGCATGGCAAATTGATGGACATCCCATATGACATGGCTGGACCGAGAGGGTATAATGCTATCTGAAACACGTCAGACGAAGAGAAATACCTTAAGGTATTTTCACATATAGGTGAAACCTAAGAAACAAAACAAATGAACAAAGAAAACAGAAACAGACTCGTAAATATGGAAGACTGATGGATGCCAAAGGGGCAGGGGGAGGAATTAGGTGAAATAGGTGAGGGGGATTAAGAGGTATAAACTTCTAGTTATAAAATAAAATAAGTCACAGGAATGAAAAATACAGCATAGAAAATGAATAATAGTGAATAATACTGTAATACAGCATAGAAAATGAATAATAGTGAATAATACTGTAATAACTTTGTACAATAACTTGAGAGATACAACTGTACTTATCATGGGGAACATTTCATAATGTATATAAATTTGAAACCATTACGTTGTACACCTGAAACTAATATTGTATGTAAACTATACTTCAATTTAAAAGAAGGCATATTCAAATTAAGTATCATCCTTTCACCCCAATTCCCTCTAGACTTTCCACCTCATTTATATACACACACACCCTGCAGATAGCCAGTCAATATTCTGTTTGGTCTTTCCTCTGTTTCCATTTGCTCAAGAGAAGGTATACATATGTATATTGCATTTTCCCCTTCTTTCTTCCCAAGAAAGTTGCATACTGTAGACACTCTTTTGCACTTGGCATTTCGCCCTTAAAAATGTATCCTGAAAATCTCCCTGCATCAGTCCACAGAGATCTTTCTCATTCTTTTTCACAGTGGATTTTTTTACAAAATTCCATTGTGTACCTCTATGACAATTTACTTAATCATTTTCCTATATATGAGTATTTAGGTTGTTTCCAAAATTTTTGCAATAGCAAATAATATTGTATTAAGTAACCCTGTGCCTGTATTTTCTTAATCTGGAGGCATATCTTCATGACAAATTTATAGAAGTAGGATGGCTGGATAAAAACAAATGTTGTTTTGGTAGATATTGCCAAATCTCTTTCCATCAGAGATGTATCAATTTTTATTCCAGGAAACAATGTAACAATGTCTATTTTCTAATAGCTTAACTAACAGAGTATTCTTGTAATTTTTAAATTTATCAATCTGATAGGTGAAAAATGATATCTCAGTGTAGATGCAATTTGCCTCTCTTCTTTCACATGTTTTAAGATACACTTACTAAATTTTCACTAGTACTTGGGTATATTTCTGGATTTCTATTATATTCCACTGATGTGAAAGACAGTGTGACTTCTTCGTTAATCATAGTAAGAAAAGATCATTCTATGACTTTTATCAAAATGTTTTAAAATCCAGTTTTTAAATGCCTCTTCACAAACTAAGAAGATACTAGAAAGGAAAACTGGCAAGGGACAAAATCAGAGAATTCAAAGAAAAGGTAATAGAAATAGCTCTCAAGCCTCACTCATAAGAGAAATACAAATTAAAATCATCCATATATAAAAATTAACCACAATCAACAACCTAATTATAAAGCTGAAACTGTAAAACTACAGATTTTCCTTCACTTTCCTTCACTTATGGGGTTACAACCTGATAAGCCCATCATACATAAGTTGAAAATATTAAGTAAAAAAATGCACTTAATACATCCAACCCACTGAATATCATAGCTTAGTCTAGCTCAGAACACTTCCTTAGCACACAGTTGGGTAAAATCATCTAATACAAAGCCTATTTTATAATAGAGTATTGAATACCTCATGCAATTTACTGAATTTGAAAAGCAGAATGAGAGGTAAAGAATGGTTTTGAGTGTATTGGCTGTTTACCATCAGTATTGCGTGGCTGACTGGGAGGTGTGGCTCACTGTTTCTGCCCAGTATCAGGAGACAGCATCCTATCACATATCTCTAAGCTCGAGAAAAGGCCAAAATTCAAAATTCAAAGTACAATTTCTATTGAATGCATATTATTTTTGCACCATTGTAGGGTGAAAAAAAAATCACAAGTTGAGGGGTGCCTGGGTGGCGCAGCTGGTTAAGCATGGGACTCTTGGGGGCGCCTGGGTGGCACAGCGGTTGGGCGTCTGCCTTCGGCTCAGGGCGTGATCCCGGCATTATGGGATCGCCCCACATCAGGCTCCTCCGCTATGAGCCTGCTTCTTCCTCTCCCACTCCCCCTGCTTGTGTTCCCTCTCTCGCTGGCTGTCTCTCTCTCTTTCGAATAAATAAATAAAATCTTAAAAAAAAAAAAAAAAAGCATGGGACTCTTGGATTTCAGTTCTGGTAGTGACCTCAGGGTCGTAAGATCAAGCTCCACATTGGGCTCCATGCTCAGCACGGTGTCTACATAAGACTGTCTATCCCTCTCTCTCTGCCTCTCTCCCCCACCTCTCTCTCTAAAATAAATAAATCTATCTTTAAAAATAGATTTTTAAAAAAATCACAAGTTGAACCATAATAAGTAGGGGACTGTCTCAATTTGAAAAAAATATAAGGATAAATCTTCATGCCCTTTTATTTAGCAATGGATTCTTAGATTTGACACTACAAACTTGAGCAAAAAATAAGAACAGATGAAATGGACTAAATTAAAATTTAAAACTTTTTGAGTATGAAAGAACTTTTTTTTTTTTTTAAAGATTTTATTTATTTGACAGAGAGAGAGAGACAGCCAGCGAAAGAGGGAACACAGGCAGGGGGAGTGGGAGAGGAAGAAGCAGGCTCATAGCAGAAGAGCCCGATGTGGGGCTCGATGCCACAATGCCGGGATCACGCCCTGAGCCGAAGGCAGATGCTTAACTGCTGTGCCACCCAGGCGGCCCCTATGAAAGAACATCTTTAAGAAAGTGAAAAGACAAAGCTACAAAATGGGAAGAAAGTAGTTCCAAGTTATGTATCTGATAAGAGCTTAGTATTCAAAATATATACAGAACCCTTAACAATGCACAACAAAAGGAAAACTACCTAATTTAGAAATGAATAAAGGACATGAATAAACATTTCTTTAAAAAAGATATACAAATGGCCAAGAGACACATGAAAATATGTTCAAGATCACTGATAATTAAGGAAACACAAATCAAAACCACAAGGAGATACCACTTCATACCCACTAGGACACTTAAAATAAAAAAAATTGGAAAACAGCAAGTGTTGGCAAGGATGTGGAGAAAAGGGAACCCTAGTGCACGGTTGGTGGGTATGTAAACTGGTGTAGCCACTGTAGAAAACAGTACAGGGAGGAGGTGAAGAAATAAGAATCCCCATAACATTTTTCGGATGAATATAAAATGCTACAGCTGCTGTGAAAAACAGTTTGATGGTTCCCTAAAAAAGGAAAACAGAATTACCATAGGATCCAGCAATTCCACTCCTACATATTTACCCACCAAAATCAAGAAACAAGCACTCAAACACAATTTGTTCATAAATGTTTACAGTAGCAATATTCACAATAACCAAAAGGTGAAAATAATTCAAATGTCCATCAACAGACGAATAAACTTAAAAACTGTGATCTACACCCCAATGTTATTCAGCCATTAAAAGGAATGAATTATAGATATATGGCACTACCCTGATAAAACTCAAAGACATTATGGTTAAATGAAGAAATCAGACACAAAAGGTCACATGTTGTAGAACTACTTTTATATAAGATGACCAAAACAGGCAAATCTATAGGAACAGAAAGCAGATTAGAACTTGCCAAGGACTGAAGGAGGAATGGAGAATGGGAATGATTACTTGATAAATATGAGGTACTCTCCTGGAGTGATGAAAACATTTTGATACTAGAGAGAAGAGGTTGCACAACATTCAACATTGTGAACATGCTAAAAGTTGCTGAACTGTACAATTTAAAATGGTTAATTGTAATAAATAAATAAATAGGCTAATTGTATGTTAAGTGAATTTCACCTCAATTTAAAAAAAATTACACTGGCACATCATTTTTACATCATTCATAAGGCCAACCCCAAAATTTGATAAAAATACTTTGTGGAAAAGTCTAAGAAGAAACATCCTCATGTATTACTAATGGGAGTAAAAATGGGTACAATTCCTATAGAAGTTAGGCAATATCTAATATAATTTTACAAATTCATTTTCCCACAGACATTCTTCCACAAAGAGCAAAAAAGGTATACACAAAATTACTCATTACAGTACTGTAATAGCAAAAGACTACAAATCATATAGTGGTCTTTTTTTTTTTTTTAAGATTTTATTTATTTATTTGACAGAGAGAGAGACAGCCAGAGAGCGAACACAAACAGAGGTAGTGGGAAAGGAAGAAGCAGGCTTCCTGCTGAGCAGGAAGCCCAATACGTGGTTTGATCCCAGGACCCTTGAGATCATAACCTGAGCCCAAGGCAGATGCTTTAACGACTGAGCCGCCCAGGAGCCCCAATGCAATGGTCTTTTAATAGAAGACTAAATTATTGTACACACGCACAAAGGAATGCTATGATGCTGTATTAAAAAAGCTCCCTATACATGAGTATTTCTGTGTAAGAGCAGTGGGGAAGGAAAGAATATATATTCCCAGTTATACATACAGAAATTAGATAAATAATGCCAACAGACAGACAGATGAATGTACAACAAAGTAGTTAAATGAAGTTAACTCTGTGGAGATAGATGGGAAGGCAGGAAGTGGTGAAGACTTTTTGCTTTATATATTCTAAAGCTTTTTGGTCTTTTGAATCCTGGGAATGAATTAAAAAAGGAAAAAATTTAAAGACCACAAGTTGTTTTAAAATCAAAACCTAATCCAACAGAACACTTTATGTACATAGATTAGATAATACATCTGAAGTACATCACTCAGTGCTTGCCTTATATCCATTTTAAGACTACAAAATTAACAGTCACTTTCCTCCAAATCGCATAATCTCCTGCCACTCTTCACCAATCTCAAGGCTCTCAGATTCAGGTTCAAACTCTATTTATGCTCAAGAGTGTACCCTGCTTTCTTGTCTTTAGGTATTTATACATAATCTGTTAACTTTAGTCTTCCTTGTCCCCTTTAATTTTCTTTTCCTCAGCCTCAGTCTCACCACAGAGTTTCTTCCTCTGACATGTGCTTTCTTACAAATACCCCAACATTTACACATACATAGAGATAACTAAGCATGGGCTACATCAGAAGCCCCTCTTTGTTATTACCATAGTATCTTGACTGAGACAAGCATGACTCTGAATCTTGAGTTTGGCACTTTAACTAACTGTATGATGTCCAAAACTTACCTCAGCCTTTATTCTCAGTTTCCTGATCTATAAAAATCACAACTGCCTGATCTGACTATTAACCAATATATTAAATGAGCAAATGCATATAAAATACAAAGCATAACACATATTAAATTGTCATTAAATTGTAAGCATTGTTATTAAGATGACACTGATGAGCACTTTTTACTTAACTATTGGTATATTTCCCTCTCTGCTCCTTCTAATAAAGCCTCCTTTGAAAATTACACATACTCTAATACTGCAGAGACTGTCTTGATAACATGTGTGAGTGCTTAGTACAAGACAGGTGCTCTGTAAATATTTGATAAAGAACTTGTGTCAATACTGTGAGTGACAAACAGAAATAAGAAAGGCTTCGAGAAATCAACTGTATTAGTGATCTCAATAAAAGATCACTGTACTCTATGTGCTGAAAAGCAAAGAATGCTGATTTACCAACTGATCTCCCCTATGTAACACATTATAACCTGTTAAGATATATCTATTCCTTAAAAAAATATATTTATTTATTCCTAGGAAGAAAAATTTCTATCAATTACCTATTAATATCATAAAAATAAAATTACATTTTATTTTAAAAAACTGTCTACAGATTTCCAATGGATGATAAACTTAAGAAATCAGATTCTGGTACTTATGTTTCCTAAAGCAAATCATTAAAGCTTCAAGTACTTCATCTGTACAAGGAGGACCAAAATACTGACAAGGATATAAAATACTGAACGTTAGCAACTTGCAAAATTCCTAATATGGAGCATAAGTACAAATAATATCAGTAAGTATTAATTATAAAAGTTTATGATCTAAAAAGTCAATTCATAAATTCATTAAACAAATCTTAGATTTCCTTCAAAATGTCATAAAATTTTAGAAATCTGTTGTTTTACAGCAAAACTGAACAAAACAAGATGAATTATCCTTAAATAATAATAATTTTCCTTACCAGAAAAAGATTAGCACATAGTTCTAGGATGGATTATATATAACTAAAGAAAGGCAAAGTAAATTTGACACTGTTGGACTGACACACTCGATGTAATTATTTATCCCAACATTACGTACCTCGACATCCTGAACACTGGATAAAAAAGTTGATTAAATCCAGAAGTGCGATGTCCCTGTCTTGTTTATATGATTCAATCCAGTCATCCACCACGGACTGTAGAAAAAAAAAAAAAAAAAGAAATGAAAACGTCCAAATAATTGATATTACAGCAAATAAATTTTTTTTGTTTATTTTATCTGTGTGTGACTACTTAAAGAAATCATTTCTCTGTAGCCAAATAAAACTAAAGAGTCCTTTATTTTTAAAAGTAATTAAAAGATGAGTTACTAGGTTTCAAAAATTTGTTTAGACCACAATAAAAATCTGAAAAGTCCAATAATTTTTTTTAAATTTTTTAAAGATTTTTATTTATTTATTCGACAGAGAGAGAGACAGCCAGCGAGAGAGGGAACACAAGCAGGGAGAGTGGGAGAGGAAGAAGCAGGCTCATGGCAGAGGACCCTGATGTGGGGCTCGATCCCGTAACGCCGGGATCACGCCCTGAGCCGAAGGCAGACGCTTAACTGCTGTGCCACCCAGGTGCCCCTGAAAAGTCCAATAATTATTAAGCAACTATAGATACCAATATTCAAACCACACTGTGAAAGTAACACAAAAGCTAAACTAATTACACTTACACATAGAAAGTTTCTAAGTATCAAAAAACCTATTCCGTTAGTAGTGCATAAAAATAGTACACATCATATATAACCAAATGCATTTTTGTCAGGAATGCAAAAATAAGTCAATATTAGGAAATCGAATTCAATTTATGAATGAAGGAGAGAAATTAAATGGTCATATTACTAGACTCAAAATCATACCTGATAAAATTGCAGCCAAGCTTAATAAACAACTCCTAGAAAAACTAGCTAGATGAAATATAAACAAGGTAAAGACAAAGATTAAGATATATTTTTTAAATGTTCAAGACATTTCAATTCAAAAAGGAACATGGTAAGGATGCTCTAAGTTTTCAATTAAGGCAAAAATGAGTAAAATATTAATAAAGAAAATTCTCCCTTTCCGACAGTTGAAAAAATACCTAACAGTCTCTACTAAAGTGACTCAAAAGATTCATAATGGAAAAAATTTGACAAGACAGGTGACAAAAGAGAAATGTACAAAATAACTTTTGGATATTAGCAAGATACAAGAAACATAAATGGATGAGCAGCCTGTTCACAACTACAATTATCTAAGAATAAATTCAAGAAAAGTATAAATGTTATTGTGGAAAATTATAAAAACTCAGAGGATATAGAAAATCACCTAAATAAGTTTCATATACGGAGTTTAAAAAAATTAAAAAAAACCTTAAAGCTCTATCAATAAAGTCTTTCCAAACTGTTAGGCAAATTTAATGTGAGTCCATACAGCATACTTGTAGGCAATATTGTTTGAGGTTCCTTGGGTGGGGCAGGGTATCAGAGAAAATGTATGACAATAATTTTTAAACACTTAAATTTTTACTTTTATATGTAAATACAATTATATACAGTAAGACGTATGAAACTTAAGTTACACCCTGATGAAATTTTACAAATACATACACCTGTGTAATCCTAGCCAAGATGAAAATATAAGACATTTCCAAAACTGAAACGGCTCCCTGAGGCTCCCTTCCAGTCAAAAACCATCCCCAGCTCAAAGGGTTTAACTATTATTCTATAACAGTGGACATGTTTTTCAATTCATATAAATAGTATCATCTTTTATGTTCTGATTTTTTTTTAAGATTTTATTTATTTATTTGACAGAGAGAGAGAGACAGCCAGCGAGAGAGGGAACACAAGCAGGGGGAGTGGGAGAGGAAGAAGCAGGCTCCCAGCGGAGCAGGGAGCCCAATGCGGGGCTCGATCCCAGGATCCTGGGTTCACGCCCTGAGCCAAAGGCAGATGCTTAACAACTGAGCCACCCAGGCACCCCTGTTCTGACTTCTTTTAATCAAAGTTGTTATCAGTTGTTATGTGTATCAGTCCTTCCTCTTTTTGCATTGCTGAGTAGCATCAGATTGTATTAATATACCATAATTTATTATCCGTTTTACTATTTAAGGATAACCACTGTTTCCATTTTAAGACTATCACGAATAAAACTGCCATAAGCATGACTGTCACATATTTTGATGGACATAAACTTTTTTCTGTTCTATATATACCCAGTAGCAAACTTACTAACACACAGAATACATGTGTGTCGATGGTTAGTAGACAATGCCATATAATCTTCCAAAACAAGTGTACTAAGTTATACTTCCATCAGCAATTTATGAGATCTACCAATGTATGAGACTGGGTGTTCCACACCCTCACCGATACTAAGTATCATCAGTCCTATTAATTTAACCATTCTGATTGAGCATATGCCTTCTTTAATGACCTCTTCTACTGAAGAGCAACCACATTTCCTTCTTCCATGTGAAAAAGAGGACTTTTTTTAATTGCTGATGTATGTAACACTCTATTTCTCTGTCTCATCACATTAGTGTCTGGAAGGTTTTACTTTAAAAGTAAACAAAATTAGAAAGAATATTACAGTTGTAGAAGAGGGTAAAAAGAAAAAGGATGCCATGATATCTGTTCAAGGTTCAGCTCTGCTGAATAATGTGTCAAGGACATGTTAGCTAAGAATGGTGGTAAGGACAGGGAATGGATAAAGCAGGTCAAGTGATTTTAAGACTCACAGTCTAAGCAGAAAAGCTTTCTGACCAAGGTAAGGAAGTATGGCACAAAGCTAAAGAGGAAGCCATTTCTCCACTTCTACATAGGGCCCATAATTGTGAAAATACTCTGAAGATGGTGAACAAATTTTAATTCCCAAAGTGACAGTATCAATGTACAATCCCACCAGTTATATGTGAGGAGACCAAAAACATTCTGAATAAAACTAGTGAACAGGGACTTGAGCATTATAAATATTAAAATTTAACACAAATATATTGAAAATAAAACAGATCGAAAATAATGTAGAACTAGAAAATATAAGAAAATAAAGCTCAGAAATAAATCCAGGTATATACAGAACTTAAGCTGTGACAAAGGAGACACTTCAATTTTTGAAGAAAAGGAGTGGTTAATTTAATAAATGATTCTGGTATAATTGGTTATTCATCTGAAAGGAAACAAAGTCATACCTTTTAAAAGTTATCAGAGAGGGGTAAAAGCCAAAGAATCTAAAGAACTGAACTCCAGACAGATATCCTTCTTGAGTTGGCAGACATTGGTGGTTATTAGAGGCAGTGCCAAGTATGGGCACGGGTGAGTGGATTATACAGTATTTCATAATATGTAAGGCCTTGGCTTGGCCTAGGGGACAGCATAAAACAGAAAACTACATGAGGCACATCAAAATTAAATTGTGGGGAACCTTCACTAGAGAAAGTATTTTTAAGTAGCCATACGGTACATACAGGGGACCAAAGGATAAGAAATATGGTACACATCTCATCAAAAAGAATGAAAGCCAAGGAAGGGATAATGAAAAGACATATTTAAAGTACTGAAAGAAAAAAACTCCCCATCAGTTGGTGAAAAAACCCAGCTTCCCTGTGATCCCACAAAGATCAACAACCAGACAGCAATCCACGAACAACTCCAGGAGTCCACTTAGGACATTTTAACAACAAGAAAAGTGAGAATCATCACACAAGAAGGAAGGCAACTTCAGTTTGCATGCATAATCCCATCCCCCAAACTAACACCAGTTTACAGTGCTCAGAAGGAACTTCAGAGCTAAAGAGTTCCACTTGCTAGGAAATAAAAGAGTGTGGTGAGCAACCAGCTCCCCCAGCCTTGCAGGGCCCTGAGCAGAAGTTCAGCTTTGGTTCCACCCCATCTAGATCAGCAACCCATATATGTACGGAGCTAGCTAGCAAAAAAGAATAAAAGCAGAAGTTATTAATAGCAGACAAGCACCAGGAGCAATCATGGTTCACAGAAAGCTACTCGGCAGACAAACTCAGCATGTTTTACCACTGACAAAGCCAAAGGTTAGCACAGCCACTGTGGACTCCCACAGATTTTGCCAGCTTTCTCCCCACAGGTATCTCTGTTAGCTGATACCAGGTGCCTGAGACCTTCCCTTGCCACCACCAGATCTGCCCCACAGCCATGCAGGATCTCTATGGCTGCAAAAGTGTAAGACGCCAGTCACCTGAGCCCCTTTGCAGCCCCACGGGAGCCAAGAAGCCACATAAGCAGCCAACTTAAGCTTCTACAGCTAGGTAAGTATAAGACAACAGCCTAGCGCCACTTCTCCATCACTGAACACTGTTCCCACCTCACAGCCCCTCTAGCTGTGCACCATTGGCCTAACAGTCATCACTGGCCTCCACTGCAGCATGCATGCACAGGCTAGGGAAATATGCAGCCACTGGTGAGTGTCTCAAAAAAGCCAAGAAACCCTGTAGCTGCTGGTAGGTCCAGATCAGGCCCTGCCTTCTGTCACTGTCTGGTACCACCATTCCCACCTGTACCTAGGGTCCTCTAGGCTGTGCACCCACAACCCCCTCCTCTACTCCAAGACCTGGCCTCCACCGCAGCGGTGTGCATGCCTGGAGGACGTATGCAACCACAAGAGAGCACACTGACAGCCAGGTCCTCTAGAGCTACCGGTGAGCCCATATTTGGCTCTAGCCCTTGCTACTTGCACTAATACTCATTACTATAACTGTGTCTGAACCAGGTCTCTTCCACTGCATAGACAACTGCAGCTACCCACCACAGCTGAGTGTGTGCACACCACCAGATCTGGCCAAGACCACTGTCTGCCTTGGTCCCTAGATACCAAACCTAGAGGTGTTGCTTAGTGCCCAAACCCACAGTGCCCACTAAAAACCACCTGTCTGTCCACGCATTAGAACAAGGTGGCCTGAACCAAAAAGACATCATGATTTCCTGGACCCAGTGCCACCACATGCCACATTTCTCACCCTACACTAGTAGACCAAGGGTCACTGTGTGATTAAATGTGCCCTCACACACACAGGTGAAAGCCTCCCCTTATGAAGAGGTAACTGCTTCTTCACGCACAGGTGTGAAAACATTGCTTCAGGATCATGAAGAATAAAGGAAATACATCTCTACAAAAGAAATGCTGTATACCTCCAGTAACCAGTCCAAAGAAATCCAGATTCAGAAACTGTTGGACAAAGAATTCAAAATAGTTTTCTGTGCTTGCTTCTGTAGCACATATACTAAATTGAAATCATACAGAGATTAGCATGGCCCCCATGCAAGGATGACATGCAAACTCGTTAAGCATTCAATATTAAAAAACAAAATTATACAGCTAGCCAGAGAGCTACAAGAGAATACAGATAAAGATATCAGAAAAAATATATAACAAACTGAGAAGCTCAACAAAGAAAGAAAACATAAGAAAGAACAACAGAAATTTTGGAGCTAAAGAATACAATGACTATAATGAAGAATTAAATAAGAGTTTAAACAATGAACTTGAAAAAGCTGAAGGGAGAATCAGTAAGCTAGAACACAGATCAAATGAAATTATCTAAATATAGGAGCAAAAAGAAGAGTGAGAGGAATGAAGAAAGCTTATGGGAATTATGCATACTGACAAAAGAAATAACATATACACCATTGGAGTCCCAAAGGAAAATGAGAAGAAAATGCTAAAAGCTTATTTTAAAAAATAATGGATCAAGTTTTTTTTTTAATTTCTCCTGACACACTGATTGTTCAACAGAATGTTGTTTAATCACCACACATTTATGGATTTTCCAGTTTTCTTCATGCAATTCTAAAATAAGAATGCTTGATATGATTCTGATCATCATTAAGACTTGTTTTCTGGCCTAACATGTGATCTATCTTGGAAAATAGTTCCATGTGAACTTGAGAAGAATATGTATTCTGTTCTTTTGGATGCAATGTCCTGCAAATATCTGTTAGGACTATTTGGTCTAACCTGTCATTTAAGGTTTCCTTATTGACTCTGTATAAATGATCTATGAATTGATGTAAATGGTATATTAAAGTCCCCCACTATTATTGTATTTCTGTACATTTCTCCCTTTAGGTCTCTTAATATTTTCTTTACATATTTAGGTGCTCCTATGTTGGGTGCATAAATATTTACAAATGCTGTATCTTCTTATTGGATTGACCCCTTTATAATTATGTAATTTGTTGTCTCATATTACAATCCTTGTTTTTAAAATCTATTTTGGCTGGTATAAATATAGCTATTTCAGCTTTCTTACAGTTTCCATTTGCAAGGGATACCTTTTTCCATCCCTTTGATTTAAGGCCATGTGAGTCCTTATATCTAAGGTGAGTCTCTCACCAGGGAGATGGATCTTCTTTTTGTTATCCATTCAGCCACTCCATGTCTTCTGATTTGCAAATTAACTCCATTTACATTTAAAGTAATTAATGATAAGTATGTACTTAATGCCATTTTGTTAATTATTTCCTGGCTATCTTTGTAGTTCTCTATTCTCTTCTTCTTCCCTTGAAACACAGGAAAGTGGAAATTTAACAAACCAAACTTTATGGGATGGAGCAATAGTAGTTCTAAGAGAGAAACACAGTGATAAATACTTACATCAAGAAACCATAAAGTAAATAAACAACCTAACTGTATACTAAAGGAACTAGGGGGGAAAAAAATTAATAAAGCCCAAAGTTAGAAGGAAATAACAAAGATGAGAGAGTAGAAATAAGTGAAATAGAAACTAAAAAGATAATAGAAAAGATCAATGAAACTAAGAGCTGCTTCTTTGAAAAGATAAACAAAACTGACAAACCTTTAGACTTACCTAAAAGATGACTCAAAATCAGACACAAGAGATGTTGTGACTAATACCACAGAAACAGAAAGGATCATAAGATATTACCATGAATAATCACACACTAAGAAATTGGACAACTTAGAAGAAATGGATATATTCTTAAAAAATAAAACCTCCCAAGACCGAACCATTATCTAATAGAAAACCTGAACACTTAGTAAGGAGACTAAGTTATGAAAAGCCTACTAACAAACAACAGTACAGGACACATCAGCTACACTGGTGAATTCTACCAAACATTCAAATTAGAATTAATACAAATCCTTTCTAATAGAAGAGGAGGGAACTCTACCAAACTAACTTTTTGAGGCAAGCATCACCCTGATAGCAAAACAAGATACAGATACCTTGCAGGCCAGGAGAAAATGGAAAGATAAATCAAAGTGCTAATAGAAAGAAACTATCAATCAAGAATACTTTACCTAGTAATGCCGTCCTTCAAAACTGAAAGTGAAATAAAGACTTTCCCTAAACAAAAGTTGAGGAAATTCATCACCTGCATTACAAGAAATGCTGAAAAGAGATCTTCCAGCTGAAACAAAAGGATGCTAATTAGTAACAGGAAAACATGACAAAATAGAGAATACCTGGGTGGCTCAGTTGGTTAAGCATCTGCCTTCGGCTCAGGTCATGATCCTGGAGTCCTGGGATCGAACCCCACATAGGGCTCCCTGCTCAGTGGCGAGTCTGCTTCTCCCTCTGCCTCTCTTCCCCCCCCCCACCGCTGCTTGTTCTTTCTCTCTCTCTACCTCCCACTCATTCTCTCTCCCAAATAAACAAAATCTTAAAAAAAAAGAAAAATGACAATATACCACAACGGTAAAGGTAAGCATATAGTCAGGTTCAGAACCCTAATATTAACTATTAACTATTTTAGTATACTCTAATATTAACTATTAACTATTTTAGTATAAAGGTTAAAGGACAAAAATATTAAAAATAGCTATAGCTTTAAATTTAATGAATACACAATAGAAAAAAGTAAATGTGACATCAAAAACATAAATATAAAAGTGGGGGGATCTTGTAGAGATATCTGCACTCTCATGTTCACTGTATCATTTTTCACAATGGCCAAAATACCGAAACAACCTAAATGCCCATCAACAGATGAATGAATAAGGAAAATGTGGTATCTATACACTGGACTACTTTTCAGCCAAGAGAAAGAAGGAAATTCCGTCACTTGTAACAACCTGGATGAAACTTCAAGTCATAATGTTAGGTGAAGTAAGTCAGACAAAGAAAGAAATATACTGTATGATTTTACTTATACAGGGAATCAAAAAAAAAAAAAAAAAAAGCCAAACTCAGGGAAACAGACATAGAGTGGTGGTTACCAGGGCCTGGGAGATAGGGAAAATGGGAAGGAATAAGTCAAAGGATTAAAAACTTCCAATTATAAGATTACCAAGTTCTGAGGCTAATGTACAGAATGATGACTATAGCTAATAATACTGTATTCTATAATCTTAAATGTTCTCACCACAAAAAACAAATGGAAATAATACAAGGGGATGGGATGTTAGCTAATGCTAAAGTAGTAATCATTCTGCAATATACAAATACATCAAATCAAATTTATACACTTTAAACTTACACAGTGTTGTATGTCAACTGTATCTCAATAAAAATGAGGGAAAAAAGAAGAAGTGCAGAATTTTTTACCCAGCAAAAAATATCATTCAAATAAAAGCAAAACAAAAACTTTTCAGACTAAGAAAACTGAAACAAAACCTAGCAAATGGACTAAACATTCCTCTTGAAAGACAAAGACCATCCAGACTGGATAAAAAGACCCAATCACATGATACGTACAACAGACACTTTACATATAGAAGCACAGATAATATGTATCACTCAAACTTTAACTATAAATAAAGCTGCTATGACTATATCAAACAAAAGTGGAAATCAAGACAAGGAGTATTACAAATATTAACAGAAAGATTTTATAGTAATAAAGTGGTAAATTTATCATGAAGATATACATGATGAAGAAAACACATTATCAAAATCTGTAGAATGCAGCTAAAACAGTGTTTACACAGAAATATGTAGCTTTAGGGGCGCCTGGGTGGCACAGCGGTTAAGCGTCTGCCTTCGGCTCAGGGCGTGATCCCGGTGTTATGGGATCGAGCCCCACATCAGGCTCCTCCGCTAGGAACCTGCTTCTTCCTCTCCCACTCCCCCTGCTTGTGTTCCTGCTCTCACTGGCTGTCTCTATCTCTGACAAATAAAGAAATAAAATCTTAAAAAAAAAAAATATGTAGCTTTAAATATTTACAATAGAAAGATCTAATACAATGATTTAAGCTTCCACCTTAAGAAACTCCTATTACATTTGAGTATGAGTTGTCCTCATTTAGGGAGTAGAGAAAGATAAGCAGTAAAATTTTAAGATTACCAGTAAGAACACTTTCTTTTCTTTTTTCAATTTTTAAGTAATCTCTACAACCAACGCAGGGCTCGAACTTACAACCCCAAGATCAAGATTCATATGCTCTACTGACTGAGCCAGCCAGGCAAGCACCCCACAAAGAACACTTCTGATAACATACCTACAATCTCTCAAAGAGAAGATCACAGTTTTTGAATATCTGAATTATGAGTTAAAGTCACATAATCATTCTGGGACCTAAGCTGACAGAAGCTCTTTGATCCTCTATAAGAGGCTTCCAAGGTTGACCCTGAGTAATCAATATCCAGCTGATAAAGAGGAAAACACAAAAAAGCACGGCAGATTTTTACAATTCAGGCTTGGTAGTCATACATTATTACTTTGGGTAATACTTCATTGACAAGAACTTGTTAACTAGCCAAATCTCAATACAAGGGGAGTGGAGACACGGAGTCTCCATTTGCCAGTACCCTCCTTGAACTTTCTCCACTATGAAAAGGGAAAAATAAATTTTTGGTAAGCCGCCAGTCATGTCTGCCAAAAGCTACCCCTCTGGCTACAACTATTTATATGCAGACTTCTTCCGTCATAGAAAAAATGCTCACCTGCATCAATATTGTAATACTGTTTACTGGAGAAAAAAGCTAAGCAATCTAAATGTCTGCAAAGCAATGTTTCACTAAATTATGGTGTGTGTGTGTGTGTGTGTGTATATATATACAAATGAAATATATTAATACAAATGAGCTATATCTGTATGTTAACACTAATGATATAAAAGGTTGTTTACAACATACTAAGTAAAAAAAGAAATATGTATAATATGATTCTACCTTTAAAATAAATATCATAGAAAAAAGTATGAAAAATTCAAACTGTGACACTGATAGGCTTGCCCTCAATTCATTTCAAACATTTAAATCTAAGAATTTACTACAAAGAAAATCTCTAAGAACTTAGCCACAGATCCTCAACAAGAAAACTATATGCAGCATTTGAATCAGTTTACGGTAAAATGAGAAAAATCACTGCATTTGTTCTAACAATTTTGTCATATTATAACAGAGGAAGTATTCAGAATTTGAGGTATTTAGAAAAATAATATTTTAAAAATTGGGAAAGAAAAACTAAAGCAAAAACAACAAAAAAAGTCAAGGTTCAAAGAGAAAATATAAATATGTGGCACAAAATAGTCAATGTTGTAACTAAAAATGAGTTTTAAATATTCTAAGCTTTTTATAAGCTAAACCTAAAAGAAAGCTCAATCAATTCAATCTGGATCTCTACACAGTACACTGAGTGCATATTCTTCAAACTCTAGTAGATAAATATACTTCTTTCAGCAGGCCATTTGATAAGACCTTGGTTAGGCAGACAAGGACATAGAGAATTAGTATTCTGTAGTGTTACTGAAGAGTAGATTCATTTGCTTCAGAGGAAGACAAGCAGATAGCAAAGATAATACACTATGTTGTAAACTAAAGACCCTAACTAGAAATCTTCAATGAAAGGCCCTCCCTCTTCCATATTGAGAATGACTGTATAATAATTAATATTTAGATTATTCTTTTCTATGTAGCTTTTAGCAGTATCATATACATTTTCCATGAATATAAATGTAAATACTACAGAGGTAGACTGAGAGTTCTTTATTACGCCATGAGACTAGACTGTTATTTTACCCTCAGGTAAAAACTAAAATGTTCCTGGTTTTCAGAGGCTTCCAAAGATTTTTTTTTTAACACTTCAAGGGTAAAAACTGGTTGATCCTACACATGTAATGCTAGTTTTTTCACTGCTACTCCTATTCCTACTATATTAACTAACAGCAGTTTTGGCCAATGTGATCCCATCACTGACTTTATCATATGCCCTTTTACTATGCAACTATAATATTGCATAAATTCAGAGAAATTTATTTTTAAGCTTAAATGGTGTGACCCTTCAATGACAGGTCAGATTTCATTCCATAGTTAGGAATGGAATCACAGATTACAGTATCATTTCAATGCCATTTTTCAGACAAATAAACAGAATGTCCCATACACAGTGTATTTCATAATTTCACTTGACACTAATCTTAGTTTTCTCTTTTGTCTTGTATTAACTGCTTTTGAAACAGAAAGACACTACCAACAAGTATAAAAGCCTGAATACTGTAATAGTGATGTCTAAATAAAATGGTACAGAAAAATTAAAATGACACTTTAAATATCATTCCTTTTAATGTCAAGCGTTTCTAATATTTCTCTCTGGTTCATAACATGTCTTTGCATTTGTGATATTTATCTTGCAGAAGTTCTCATCTGAGGAATTTTGCAGATGACAACCTGAATATGAATTCCTGATATATTGGCCATCACATTTCCATTCAGGACAAAACAACTGCTAGAGCAAGCAAGGTAGCAAAGACTGCAAGATGTAAGCGAGGTTAAGGATTCTTGCAGGTGTTGTTAAAGAAATAGCACAAAATTAAGAACCTTTCTGAGCTAAGCATGAGAAGGGTAGATGCCAGCCAAAAAACCAAAAACAAAAGCCTAGAAAAACTTCTACTTCTTCCTTCAAAAACTGGAGACTTCAGAGATTACTTAATCTTCTTTAGAATAGTAGAAGCACTGAGGCATGTGGTCCTAGGAAGGCCTGCTATAAATTCTTGGCCTCAGAGGAACTGCAGGGGATAAGTTGAGTTGCCTCCTATTCCTAAGGCTGGAAAAGTACTATCCAATTAACAGAACTCTTGGTTATGTGATACTCACAGGAATGGAGACCATGACAACATCTATTATACGTGAATTTGTGCCAAAGGAGGGATCCTAATAATTTGACTTGACCATCCAAATTGAAAAAAGCCTTAAGAAATCAAAGCAAAATAATATGCCTAAAAGACTCACTCATCAGCCAAGATGGGTATATTTGAAACAGATGGAAAATTTAAAGAATGGAAAGGACATTTTCGAAGTTTAAAAAAGAAAACTTACAAATTTAAATATTTACTGGTTCAACGAAAGAATAATCACTATGGAAAATTAATTTAATGTCCTGGAAGTTCAGTGGAGGGAAAAAATCTCAAGATAAAAGAAAAATATACAAACAGATTTTATAAGTAAAGGGGTAAAATACATGGCAGATGTAAGAAACACAATTAAGCTAAAATTTTAAGAAGAAAATCTAGCTGATCAATAAAAGTTAAATCTGAACATAAATATAGCTTATCTAATTCCTGTCAGAATTAATGGGAAAATGATACATACAAGCATACCCAGGTAAAATTCATGAATTTCAAGGAAAAAGGGAAAATCTTATAAATATCAGCACCAATAATTTAACACAACATATAGAAACTCTACTTCCACATACAGAGCATCCATCTGCATTCAATGCCTCTCTCTTAAGCAAATAGCTTCAAACAGCAGACATTTTAGGAAAACCTGTGCACAACAATTACCAATTTACTGTGCCTCAGCACCAAAGTCACCCCACAAGTTATCTGCTCTATAATAACGGACTAGACTTTACAAGCATTTCTCCTTCAAAGTAAACACTTTGTTAGCTTTATTAGCACAGGGCTCTGGAAGGACACTCAGGGAGGAAGGGGAACTTCTCTTCCTGGTTTTGATATGTTAGAGTTTTGTGTTTTTTACTTTTGCTGAACAGTCAATCAGTGGTGGTCTATCTCAACCTCATGCTAAGAGTGTGCAGTTCTTTGGTATTCTTGCACCCCAGCCTGGGATTGGTCATTACCCTCTTGATGCAACACAGACACTGCCATGCTCCAAGTCCCATCTGAGAGCAGTGCCTCATCTTCCAGTGTAATACTGTCTACCATAGCCAACACGACTATATCTCAGAATGTTGTTTCCAGCTGCCTAGCAAATGTGAACCAGCTCTGGCTAAGGCAATCCAGTGAACCTGTCATTCAACAGGCTGCAAACCCACCTTCTCCAACGAGGTCCAAACCGAAGTCTGAGGAAGAGGACCAGCACATCCAAATCTTTCTTCCCTTAAGAAATGTCTTTAATCCAACAGAACATTAAAAGGATTATCCATCATGACCAAGTGGGATTCATCCCTGGGATGCAAGGATGGCTCAACATTCGCAAATCAGTGTGATACATCATATCAACAAGAAAAGAGTCAGTAACCATATGATCCTCTCAACTGATGCAGAAAAAGCATTTAACAAAATACAGCATCCTTTCCTGATTAAAACCCTTCAGAGTGTAGGGATAGAGGGTACATTTCTCAATCTCATAAAAACCATCTATGAAAAGCCTGCAGCAAATATCATTCTCAATGGGGAAAAGCTGGAAGCCTTTCCCTTAAGATCAGGAACAGGACAAGGATGCCCACTCTCACCATTATTATTCAACATAGTACTAGAAGTCCTTGCAACAGCAATCAGACAACAAAAAGGGATAAAAGGTATCCAAATCAGCAAAGAAGAAGTCAAACTGTCTCTCTTCGCAGATGACATGATACTCTATATGGAAAACCCAAAAGACTCCACCCCAAACTACTAGAAGTTATACAAAAATTCAGTAATGTGGCGGGATACAAAATCAATGCTCAGAAATCAGTTGCATTTCTATACACGAACAATGAGACTGAAGAAAGAGAAACTAGACAATCCATTCCATTTACAATAGCACCAAAAATCATACATTATCTCGGAATTAACTTAACCAGAGACGTAAAGGATCTCTATTCTAGAAACTACAAATCACTCCTGAAAGGCATTGAAGAAGAAACAAAAAGATGGAAAAATATTCCATGCTCATGGATCAGAAGAATAAACATAGTTAAAATGTCTATGCTACCCAGAGCAATCTACACTTTCAATGCCATCCCGATCAAAATACCAATGACATTTTTCAAAGAACTGGAACAAACAGCCCTTAAATTTGTGCGGAACCAGNGGATACAAAATCAATGCTCAGAAATCAGTTGCATTTCTATACACGAACAATGAGACTGAAGAAAGAGAAACTAGACNCTATTATTCAACATAGTACTAGAAGTCCTTGCAACAGCAATCAGAAGACAAAAAGGGATCAAAGGTATCCAAATCGGCAAAGAAGAAGTCAAACTGTCTCTCTTTGCAGATGACATGATACTCTATATGGAAAACCCAAAGGAATCCACTCCCAAACTATTAGAAGTTATAGAACAATTCAGTAAGGTGGCAGGATACAAAATCAATGCCCAGAAATCAGTTGCATTTCTATACACGAATAACGAGACTGAAGAAAGAGAAATTAGGGAATCCATTCCATTTACAATAGCACCAAAAATCATA
The DNA here is from genome assembly GCF_002007445.2 of Ailuropoda melanoleuca. NCBI lineage: Eukaryota > Metazoa > Chordata > Mammalia > Carnivora > Ursidae > Ailuropoda > Ailuropoda melanoleuca. The sequence continues at coordinate 11,913,192 of NC_048223.1, read as the reverse complement.
CATTATCTCGGAATTAACTTAACCAGAGACGTAAAGGATCTCTATTCTAGAAACTACAAATCACTCCTGAAAGGCATTGAAGAAGAAATAAAAAGATGGAAAAATATTCCATGCTCATGGATTGGAAGAATTAACATAGTTAAAATGTCCATACTACCCAGAGCAATCTACACTTTCAATGCTATCCCGATCAAAATACCGAGGACATTTTTCAAAGAACTGGAACAAATAGTCCTTAAATTTGTATGGAACCAGAAAAGGCCC
>NC_048223.1:11835832-11912577 GCF_002007445.2 Ailuropoda melanoleuca | reverse complement strand
ATCCCGATCAAAATACCAATGACATTTTTCAAAGAACTGGAACAAACAGCCCTTAAATTTGTGCGGAACCAGAAAAGGCCCCGAATCTCCAAGGAACTGTTGAAAAGGAAAAACAAAGCTGGGGGCATCACAATGCCGGATTTCGAGCTGTACTACAAAGCTGTGATCACAAAGACAGCATGGTACTGGCACAAAAACAGACACATCGACCAATGGAACAGAATAGAGAACCCAGAAATGGACCCTCGGCTCTTTGGGCAACTAATCTTTGATAAAGCAGGAAAAAACATCCGGTGGAAAAAAGACAGTCTCTTCAATAAATGGTGCTGGGAAAATTGGACAGCTACATGCAAAAGAATGAAACTTGACCACTCTCTCACACCATACACAAAGATAAACTCTAAATGGACGAAAGACCTCGATGTGAGACAGGAATCCATCAAAATCCTAGAGGAGAACACAGGCAGCAACCTCTCTGAATTCGGCCACAGCAACTCTTTTCATGACAAATCTCCAAAGGCAAGAGAAACAAAAGAAAAAATGAACTTGTGGGACTTCATCAAGATAAAAAGCTTCTGCACAGCCAAGGAAACAGTCAAAAAAACTAAGAGGCAGCCCACGGAATGGGAGAATATATTTGCAAATGACGCTACAGATAAGAGACTGGTATCCAAGATCCACAAAGAACTTCTCAAACTCAAATACATGAGAAACAAATAAAGAAATCATAAAATGGGTATAAGATATGAACAGATACTTTTCCAATGAAGACACACAAATGGTAACAGACACATGAAAAAATGTTCAAAATCATTAGCCATCAGGGAAATTCAAATCAAAACCACACTGAGATACCACCTTACGCCAGTTAGAATGGCAAAAATAGACAAGGCAAGAAACAACAATTGTTGGAGAGGATGTGGAGAAAGGGGATCCCTCCTACATTGTTGGTGGGAATGCAAGTTGGTACAGCCACTCTGGAAAACAGTGTGGAGGTCCCTTAAAAAGTTAAAAATTGAGCTACCCTATGATCCAGCCATTGCACTACTGGGTATTTACCCCAAAGATACAGACGTAGTGAAGAGAAGGGCCATATGCACCCCAATGTTCATAGCAGCATTGTCCACAATAGCTAAATCGTGGAAGGAGCTGAGATGCCCTTCAACAGATGACTGGATTAAGAAGATGTGGTCCATATATACAATGGAGTATTACTCAGCCATCAAAAAGAACGATTTCTCAGCATTTGCTGCAACATGGATGGGACTAGAGATAATGCTAAGCGAAATCAGTCAAGCAGAGAAAGACAATTTTCATACGGTTTCACTCATTTATGGAACATAAGAAGTAGGAAGATCAGTAGAAGAAGAAAGTGAAGAAGAAAGGGGGGGTAAACAGAAGGGGTAATGAAGCATGAGAGACTATGGACTCTGGGAAACAAACTGAGGGCTTCAGAGGGGAGGGGGTGGGGGAATGGGATAGGCTGATGATGGGTATTAAGGAGGGCACGTATTGCATGGTGCACTGGGTGATATACGCAACTAATGCATCATGGAGCTTTACATCAAAAACTAGGGATGTACTGTATGGTGACTAACATAATATAATAAAAAAATATTATTAAAAAATGTCTTTGAACCCTGGAGTCTCATTCAGTGTTATCTTTACATCTTTTTAGTTATTCCTTTATCATAATTAATTACATATAATTTTACCAATTCAAATAACTGTGTGGTTTCTGACTCTGGGTTAAATCTAAATTGGTTCAGAACTGGTCCCAGGAGTGGTTCCAGAAGATAAACCAGTAAAGATTAGATTTGGGGATTGGTTTGGTTACGCTCTTGGGATTAAGCACAGGGCTTAGCTCCTCACCAAGGAAAACAGATACTAGTAATCTCTGGCATGCAGTAGTTTCATAAAACCAATCAAGCTATCACCTGTGGTACACTGTGATGAAAGCATCAACTCAAGCATATCTCTGAAAGCTTACGTGGCTGCTATATTTACCATTATGGCAGTAATGATAACTGTAAGGACAGTATTATAAGACAGATCCTTCTGGGGGCGCCTGGGTGGCTCAGTCGTTAAGTGTCTGCCTTCGGCTCAGGTCATGATCCCAGGGTCCTGAGATGGAGCCCTGCATCAGACTCCCTGCTCAGCAGGAAGCCTGCTTCTCCCCCTCCCTCTGCGTGTGTTCCTTCTCTCACTGTGTCTCTGTCAAATAAATAAANCAAAAAAAAAAAAAAAAAAAAAAAAAAGGAAAAAAAAAGATCCTTCTGTGTATACTTGAGAACTTAGAAAATGACAAGCTCAATTCATTAACTCTCAGTCACAATGAGAGAACCAGAGAGCTTCCAGGATTCCCCCAGAAGAATTATCTTCTTTCTTGTAGGCGTGGGGCTAATACTGCTGAAAATCAAGGCAAAAAATTGATTGTGCAGGTTGCTAAATTACAACAACAGTTGAATTCAGTTTCATCAAGTTTTTCATTTGAAAATTAGGACCTGGATCAGAAAAAGAATGGGATCCTGAAACTGGGAACAGAGATATCTGGTTTATCCTACATGAAACTTAAAAATATTGAACCTGTCCCCATCCCCCTTCCTGAAACCCCACTCATAACTGGGAGCTTCCAATACCAGGGAAAGTAGCTTGCTTTCCAGTGTCTGAGAACGCTAGCCTTCTTTGGCTTGAAAAATCTGATAATCTCGCGTGGGCAGATACCTAGAAGGGGAAAGCTCATTCTTAACACCCACAACCATCCCTATTACCACTAGATCCATAACTAGAGTCAAATCTCAATATGCTCCAGTAGACAAGTACACACAATGACCCACCAGAAAAGAACTTATATACCCAACAGAAACTCAAGGGCCACATGTGGAGAGTGGATTCTAGAAGCAACTGACCAAGGGGGATGAAATATAATGCTACGTCAGGCCAAACTAATGGATAGGAGTGCACTTACTGGAGACTCCAGATTTAACATCTTAGACCATGTAGCTATAAATGACTGTAATACCTTATCTGGTTGGTGAGCTGAGAGTTGCCTTTAAAGACAGAGATGACCAGGACATCTGAGTGGCTCAGTCAGTTAAATGTCTGCCTTCGGCTCAGGTCGTGATCCCAGAGTCCTGGAATCGAATCCCACATCAGGCTCCTTGCTATGCGGGGAGTCTGCCTCTCCCTCTGCCTGCCGCTCCCCCTGCTTGTGCTTGCTCTCTCTCTCTTCCTCTCTGACAAATAAATAAAATCTTAAATAAATAAATACATAAATAAATAATGGTTGAGATGACCAAGCTTCCCTGGCATTGATATGGAGGGAGTAAAGAATCCAATGATTTAAGGATACAGGGCTGGATTTTTCATGTAAGATTTTCATACCCCTATTCCTGCTCAACTGTGTTCTATAAGAGGGCCCAGAAAGCAATGAGAACCACACTGGTAAAGGGAGGATCTACATCCTTATAATGGTCTGTGATTAGTGTCCTATGTAAGCCAGGGATGAGTATAGGGTATGTGGCCATTAAGAAAACCTCCTGGGTTTCAAGGGAGATGATGGCATCCAAGGCAACACAACCCATGTAGCCACATCTAATCATTAAAGTTAAGGAGGGAACATTATCTGTTAAGGGCAGCAGGGATGTACTGGTAATCAGAATGTCTTGCCCTACAGAGATCTTTGGCAATAGATAATGATTAGAGTACCACTTGGAACAAAACAGGTTGAAGTCTCCCATAATACAGTTTGATTTATGCAACAGAAAAAACTCTAGATCTGGTAGCCTTAAGTCTAACTTAAATCAACCAACACAGTGAAGAGTTACAGCCTTCACTAGTTGACCATCCTGAGTTAGTTCACAGACCCAGAGAACATTAAAGGACATGGAGACCGGGTAGGTCCCTTAAAGAAAAACCTTGCATAACCATTACAAGCACACACCACACATCCTCTAATCGGAGATTTGCAGCTATTAATTAGAGGTATGATGCACTGTGAAAAGGAATTATCTAGACATTTCATGTATAAATAGACACCATCTCTGAACTGACCTTAATTTCTGGGGACCCAAAATGCTACTGTGGTCCACCAGTTAAATTAAGGACTTATGGTGGTCAGGTGACACATGGGGTTGTAGATCAAGTTTAACTGAGAGTGAACATAAATAGACCAGGGACCCACTCTGTGGTTATTTCCTAAATATACACTTGAAAAAGACATACTTGGCAACTGGAAGAACCCCATTTGGACTTTCTGACCCAGGAGGTAAGGGGCATAATGGTAGAAACGTCTAAAGTTCATGGAATTTCCTCTCCTTATCAAAACAATAAACTAGAAGCAATGTTATATCCCTGGAGTAGGTGCAGAGTTTAATCAAATTTCAAAAAAGCAGAGGTGGTGAAAACTATTACATCCCCATTAAACTTACCAGTTTGGCCTACATAAAAGATCGATCCTAGAGAACAACTATGGATTATCACAAACTTAATCAGGTGGTGACTTTCACTTTAATTGCAATTCCTAGCACTTGATATGCAGCTACTGACCAAGCTAATGCCTTTTTCTCCAAATAAAAAGAGCCTGAGTAAGTTGTTATTGCATATAACGTATAAGGATTGCAAATAAGGATACCTTCCCACTGTTGCTTCTGCACTATGTTAATGCTCCTGCTCTCTGCCATAATGTAGTTGTCTTGGCCATCTATTATCTCACAATTTCTGTGAGTCAGGAGTCTAGGTACAGCTCACCTAAATCTGTTTAGGGTCTCACCTGACTGCAATCAAGGTGTTTACTGCTCTACATTCTTATTTGGAGGCTCGAATGGAAAAGAATCCACTTCCAAGCTCACTTGCATGTTGGAAGAATTTATTTCCTTGTGACTGGTTGTAGAACTGAGGTCCCTGACCTCCTGCTAGCAAGAGGCTGGAGACAACTCTCCAGTCCAAGAAGATATGAGCAATTCCTTGCAACACAGTCTTCCCCAACATCACTTACTTTGTCAAACCAACAAGGAAAAAACCCTAGAGCAAGTGTGCTAGCAAGAAAGCATCTTACATAACATAATGTAATCACAGAATTGCCCTACACCATCGTGGCTACAACTGATGGTTAGAAGCAAGCCACAGGTCTCACTCAAAGGAAGGGGTCAAGAGCGTGAATACCAGGAAGCAGGAGTCATGAGGAGCCACATTTGAGTCTGTCCACCACAACAATCCAGAGAAACCTTCATCATCTTTACATTCCAGAAAACATCATCCTTCTTCACAAGATGACATGCCCAGGACCACTGAATGGCCAGATATTTTAGTGAGATAGCCACTGGCCCCCAGATTTTTGGGAGGTTATCTCCCAACCTCTATTTCACATATATCTTACTAAGGCTTTAAATGTTATCTGCTACTTCCTGATCATCCTATTCAATTAGCACAATTATTTTTTTTAAATCATGTACATGTATCATTTAGATAAAAATAAAACGTGGTTTATAAAAAGAAAATAAAGATGTAGATCAAAATATAAACAAAAATAGAAATGCTGAAGTGGCAATATTAATATCAAATTGACATTAAACATTAGAAGCACTAAACAGGAAATATTATATAATGGTAAAATGCTAAGTATTCACAGTCTTTAAACAAGTAAAATATTTAAGTTTGCTTTTATAGTTTTAGAATTCTCAAATCCAACAGTATTTCATCTACATTTTTTCTAATTGTTTTATTATATTATTATTTAATAATTTACTACATCTAGACACTGGGGTGTGGTATGATGTAACAGATGTTTTTTTCAAGTTGTTAATCAGTTGTCAATTATGAAGAGAAAGGAAAGGTAGAACATAATTTTTAACATTAAATATTATATAAACTTAGGTCTGCTTTTGTTCAACTGATCCACCTACTGGTTGTTGAACCAGTGACATACATTAATATTTTCTGTAGCTTCATGGTACAGCCTACCAATTAGTAGAGTGAGCCTCTCATTACTCATTTCAGAATTTTCTTAGCTAATTTGTACTTCTCAATCACTTCAGCAATACCAAAAACAATCCCTAAAATGTTTATTGTTTCTGCATTATAGACATAAATGAATTTTTAAAAACTTTTAAAGGAAATGTAAATGGACAATTCAGAAAAAATGTAACCTGAGTTACTTCTAATCAAAGAAACAAATTCCTGAGAATTCAAAATGCCACCATTTTTGTCTTTAAAAAATATACTGTTATAAAATTGTCTTAGTGTTACCAGGGCTATGGAAAATACATATTTTCTTTTCTTTTTAATTCAAGTAAAATTAACTGAATGTTACATTAATTTCAGATGTAAAACATAATGATTCAACAATTCTATACATTTCTCAGTGCTCAAGGTAAGTGTACACTTAATCCCCTATATCTATTTCATATTCCTGATGCAAACCAACCCCCCTCTGGCAACCACCAGTTTGTTCTCTGCTTTTGAGTCTTTTTTTATTTTATTTCTTCACCATTCTTTGTTCACTTGTTTTGTTTCATAAATACTACATGACTTAAATCATACAGTATTTGATTTTCTTTGTATCTCACATAGCGTTATACCCTAGATCCATCCATCTCGTTCCAAATGGCAAGAGCTCACTCTTCTTTATGGCTGGGAAATATTGTATGCACACGTATCTGTGTGTGTGTGTGTGTGTGTGTGTGTGTGTGTGTGTGTGTGTGTGTACACCACATCCTTTTCATCCATTCATCTATCAATGGACGCTAAGATTGCTTCCATATCTTGGCTATTATAAATGATGCTGCAATAAACATAAAGGTGTACATATCTTTTCAAATTAGTGTTTTCATTTTCTTTGGGCAAATACGTAGAAGTGGAATTACTGAATCACATGGTAGTTCTAATTTTTTGAGGAAACTCCATACTGTTTTCCACAGTGGCTACACCAATTATATTCCCACCAACAGTGCATGGTGGTTCATTTTTCTCCACATCCTTGCCAACACTTGTTGTTTCTTGTACTTTTTGTTTTAGCCATTTTGACAGGTATAAAATAATATCTTATTGTGGTTTTTATTTACACTGTCCTGATAATTAGTGATGTTGATTGCGCATCTTTTCGTGTGTTTGTTGGCTGAATGTCTTTTTTAGAAAAATGTCTATTCAGGTCCTCTGCCCATTTTTAATTGGATAATTTGTTCTTTTGGAGTGCAGCTGTATAAATTTTTTTATAATTTTGGATACTGACCACTAGTTAAGACATATCATTTGCAAATATCTTCTCCCATTCAGTAGGTTCTTTTTATTTTGTTGATGGTTTCCTTTGCTGTGCAAGCACTTTTTATTTCAGTGTAGTCCCAATAGTTTAGTTTTGCTTTTGTTTCCCTTGCCATAGTAGACATATCTAGTAGTTGTTCCTATAGCCAAGGTCAAAGAAATTACTGCCTATGTTTTCTTCTAGGAATTTTATAGATTCAGGTCTCATATTTAGGTCTTTAACCCATTTTGAGTTTATTTATGTGTATGATGTAAGAAAGTGGTCCAGTTTCATTTTTTTGCATGTAGCTGTACACTTTTCCCAACACCATCTGCTAAAAAGAATTTTTTGCCCCATTGTACATCCTTTCGTCCTTTGTCATAGATTAACTGACCATATAAGCATGGGTTTATTTCTGGACTCTATTTGTTGCATTAATCTATGCATCTATTTTTGTCCCAGTACCATACTGTTTCGATTACTACAGCTATAAAGCTGTAGTATACCCTGAAATCCGGGATTCTGATACCTCTGGCTTTGTTCTTCCTTTTCAAGATTACTTTGGCTATGCTGAGTCTTCTGTGGTTCCATACAAATTTCAGGATTATTTGTTCCAGTTCCGCGAAAAATGTTGCTGGTATTTTGATAGAAACTGCATTAAACCTGCAAATTGCTTCAGGTAATAAGGACATTTTAACAATATTACTTCCTCCAATCCAAGAGCATAGACTATCTTTCCATATGTTTGTTACCTTCAATTTCTTTAATATTAGTTTTCTGAGTATAGGTGTCTCACCACCTGGTTAAGTTTATTCCATGTTATTTCATTTTTTGTGGTTCAACTGTAAATGGACTGTTTTCTTAATTTCTTTCTGCTGCTCCATTATCAGTGTAAAGACATGCAACAGATTTCTGTACACTAATTTTTTATTCTAGGACTTCACTGAGTTCACTTATCAGTACTGGTAGTTTTGGGTGGTGTTTAGGGTTTTCTATGTATAGAATCATGTCATCTGCAAATATTGAAAAGTTTTACCAATATGTATGCCTTTTATTTCTTTTTCTTGACTGTTCTGGCTAGGATTTCCAATACTACGTGGAATAAGAGTGGTGAGAGTGGACATTCTTGTCCTGTTTATCTTAGAGGCTCAAGGGCCTCAGTTTCCACCACTGAATATGATGTTAGCTGTGGGTTATTCATATATGGGCTTTATTTTGTTGAAATACGTTCCTTCTAAACCTACTTTTCTTGGGGTTTTTATCATGACTGGATGTTGTACTGTGCCAAATGCTTTTCTGCATTTGCGGAGATGATATGGTTTTTACCCTTTTTGTTATTAATGTAATGTATCACATTCACTGGTTTGTGAATACTGAGCCACTCTGCATTTCAGGAATGAATCCCATTTGATCATGGTGAATGAATTTTTTAATGTATTATCTGATTCGGCTTGTTAGTATTTTGTTGAGAATTTTTGCACCTATGCCCATCAGAGATACTGGGATGTAGTGTTCCTTTTTTTTTTTTTTTGGGTAATATCTACCTGGTTTGGGAATCAGAGTAATGCTATCCTCACAGAATGAATCTGGAAGCTTTTCTCCCTCATCTATTTTTTGGAATAATTTGAAAAGTATAGTTATTAACTTTTCTTTAAATGTTTGATAGAATTTGCCTGAGAAACCATCTGGTCTTGGACTTGTTGGTGGTGAGAGATTTTTTTATTACTGATTCAGTTTTATCGCTTGCAATCAGTCTGTTCACATTTTCTTATTTCTTCCAGATTCAGTTATCAAGCTTTTATGTTTCTAGGAATTTCTCCATTTCTTCTAGGTTGTCCAATTTGTTGGCACTGCAAAACAGATATTTTCAGTTCTACATGAATGCTGCAGTTCTACAAACAAATAAGCAACCACATTTTACAAGATATGAGGTACAGAGATGTGAATCTGAGGCCATTTATTGGAAGATAAACTGGGAAGGAGGGAGCCTCCATAAGCAGACTCCTGGAAAGTGTTATAAGCAGTGGAGCACAAAATTCAAACATTTAGAAGTTGGCCTTAAAAGTGCTCAGGGTGCGAGTGGGGCAGAATCCCAGATGGGACCGCGTGGGCTCAGGATCCCTAGGATCACAAAAAGAACGGGGGTGCCCAAGGGTGGGAGAGGTCCCAAGCATCACAATAGGGAAGCTGCCTGCAAATAGCCAAAGGAAAGTTGAAAAAGAAAACCAAAGCTGGTGGCATCACAATTTCAGACTTCAAGGTATACTGAAAGCTATAATCATCAAGACACTACGGTATTGGGACAAAAAAGGACACACAGATCAATGGAACAGAATAGAGAACCCAGAAATGGACCCTCAACTCTATGGTCAACTAATCTTCAACAAAGCAGGAAAGAATATCCAATAGAAAAAAGAACAGTCTCTTCAACAAATGGTGTTAGGAAAACTGGACAGCCACATGCAGAGGAATGAAACTGGACCATTTTCTTAATATACAAAAATAAACTCAAATGGATGAATAACCTAAATGTGAGACAGGAATCCATCAAAATCCTAGAGGAGAACAAAGGCAGCAACCTTTTTGACCTTTGCCACAGCATCTTCCCGTTAGACAAGTCATCAAAGGAAAAGGAAACAAAAGCAAAAATGAACTATTGGGACTTCACCAAGATAAAAGGCTTTTGCACCACAAAGGAAACAGTCAACAAAACCAAAAGATAACTGACAGAATGGAAGACGATATTTGCCAATGTCTTATCAGATAAAGGGCTAGTATCTAAAATCTTTAAGAAGTTATCAAACTCAACACCCAAAAAATAAAAAATCGGTAAAGAAATGGGCAGAAGAGAGTGGTATTACAGGGATTTAAAAAAAAAAAAAGAAAGAAAGAAAAGAAAAGAAAAAAAGAAATGGGCAGAAGACATGAACAGACATTTCTGCAAAGAAGATACACAAATGGCCAAGAGACATATGAAAAAATTCTCAACATCACTTGGCATAAGGGAAATACAAATCAAAACCACAACGAGATACCACCTCACATCGTTCAGAATGGCTAAAATCAACAACTAAGGAAACAACAGATGTTGGTGAGAATGTGAAGGAAGGGAAACCCCTTTACACTGTTGGTGGGAATACAAGCTGGTGCAGCCACTCTGGAAAACAGTATGGAGATTCCTCAAGAAATTAAAAATAGAGCCACTCGACAACCCAGCAACTGTACTACTAAGTATTTTTCCAAAGGATACAAACATAATGATTCAAAGGGGCACCTTCACCCCAAGCGTTTATAGCAGCAATGGCCACAATAGCTAAAATATGGAAAGAGCGCAGATGTCCATTGACAGATGAATGTATGAAGAAGATGTGGTATATTTACACAATAGAGTATTCCTCAGCCATCATAAAGAGTGAAATCTTGCCATTTCGAACAAGGTGGATGGAACTAGAGGGTATCATGCTAAGCGAAATAAGTTAGAGAAAGATAAATACCATATGACTGCATTCATATGTGGAATTAAGAAACAAAACATGAACACAGGGGAAGGGTAGGAAAAATAAAATAAGAGGAGAACAGAGAGGGAGGCAAACCACAAGAGACTCTTAACTATAGGGAACAAACAGGGTTGCTGGAGGGGAGTTGGGTAGGGGAATCGGGTAATTGGGTGATGGGCTAAGCAGGGTGCTTGAAGTAATGAGCACTGGCCGTTGTATACAACTGATGAATCACTGAATACTACCTCTGAAACTAATAATACAGTATGTTAAATAAATTAAATTTAAATAAATTTTTTTTAAAAAAAGAACTATGGGTGAATATGATGACACAGATTATGACAATTGTAGTATAACTATGCCTTTCTTGCTGTTAGTGCATGAGTTGTTCTCATAAAGTTGGCAAAACCCGTTTCAAAGCATTGAAGATTTCTCGTTAATGTGTCATCTGAAATCAAGATACCTAAATTACAAAATAGTGGTATACTCATGAAAAACAAAATTAGGCTATGGATATAATAGATAAATGAGTTCCTATCATATCAGACGTAACAACCCCATTTAGTCCCATAAACGATACTCTTCCTTGTTGAAATATGGAATAAAATAGGGGCAGCTGGGTGGCTCAGTCAGTTAAATGTCCGACTCTTGATTCTGGCTCAGGTCTTGATCTCAGGGTTGTGGGATCAAGCCCCATGTCAGGCTCTGCACCCAGCACAAGGTCTACTTAGGATTCTCTCTCTCTCTCTCCCCCTCTGCTCCTCTGTCTGCTTGTGCTCTCTTTCTCTATTTAAGTAAATAAATAAAACCAATCTTTATATATATATATATATATATATCTTAGTAAAAATATAGGTTAATATTTGTCAGATCTGGGACACCTAGGTGGCTCAGTCGGTTAAGCATCTGCCTTCGTCTCAGGTCATGATCCCAGAGTCCTGGGATTGAGTCCAGTATTGGGCTCCTTGCACAGAGGGCAGCCTCCTTCTCCCTCTGCCTGGTGTTCCCCCTGTTTGTGTGCCCTCTCTCTCTCTCTCTCTGGGAAATAAACAAAAATTTTTAAAAGTCTTTTAAAAATATATGTCAGATCTATTTAAAATGGATAGAAAGAGAAGACGTAAGCACAATCAAGTTTAATGTCACAAGATGGTGAGAGTTTACAAGGAGAAGCTAGCAAAGAATATAACAAGGTAAGTATCTCTGTGTGATGGGTGAAGGTTGGAGTTCTAAGAGGGGATACGGGGTTTTTACTTTTCTTGAAGTATGCTCAGTTGAGTCCTTTCTGCAGCCAGTTAAGAGACATTCATATCCTACCCTAATTATGCTGAAAACAGCACAACATCTACAAATATTTTCCTGAGATTATCTATGCCAGATCAGTCTTTGTCTTGTTTCAACTAATTCAGAACCCTCAAAGGACTATAACTACTGAAAAGGCGTTCCTTGAACCAATCACAACTTATATTTTTGTTCTTTTTACTGAACAATAAATTCATTATTTCTAATATTTGGTTACAGAGCTCCAGGAAGAAAATCAACAGTTACATGAAGTGATATTGCTACAAATTTAGTCTTCAATGTCATTAACAGTCCTTTTAAACATCCTGGAGTGGCTTCCTCTTATTTCTTTAAAATCAGCTCCAAATCTTTTACTTTTCTCCTCATTTATATTCATGCCTGCCAATAATTCCAGCACTGACTCCAAGTTAAGAAATCCTGTACTAGGGGCGCCTGGGTGCCGCAGTCGTTAAGCAATCTGCCTTCGGCTCAGGGCATGATCCCAGCGTTCTGGGACCGAGCCCCATGTCAGGCTCTTCTGCTGGGAGCCTGCTTCTTCCTCTCCCACTCCCCCTGCTTGTGTTCCCTCTCTCGCTGGCTGTCTCTCTCTGTCAAATAAATAAATTAAATCTTTAAAAAAAAAAAAAAAAAGAAAGAAAAGAAAAGAAATCCTGTACTAGATCAAAGGTCCTCACCAGAAGGAAACGAATCTCCTCTGCCCTCCTATCTCAAAGGCTTAGGACCAAAACCTATAAAATAATAAAGAATTGTATCAACATGTATATATAATTTTCTTCAGCAGTTTGAAAAGAAATTGTAAAATTTTTTTGGTGGGGGGGAAGGATTCTACTTTACATATGATTAAAGTTAGGATACAGAGTAAGAAATTGTACAAGCACACTCAATCTAAATTTACTGTGGTGAATAAAGGAGAAATCTCATTGATACCTCAATACCTTTATTCAAGCATGTTTTCTGTATTTCAGTTATTACTGAAAGTGTAAGTAAGGTATTTTAGCCAGAAGCATTAAAATAAGTTAGGTCCCCTCTTTGATAATGAAACTAAGAAAACACCATATCTCATATACTTACACAATTATAAACAATAACACAAACACATACAAGTATGTACATAAAGGCCATTTTTTCCTAAAACTGACTTTATAAAACTATTATATTGATATATATGATCAAATATATACATACAGATAGTAGCAGTCATATCTTTACTTACTTGATCAGCCCTTGACCATCTGTATAAAAGATGATATAACTGTGGATGATACCTTTGGAAGATTAGGGGATATCATGAAGAAAATTAATAATATCTGAAACACCCAAGTTAAAGCCATAGCTTGACATCAACAAGTACTGGAACAATACAACAATGTATCTTTCCTAAAGCTAAACATGTGAAAAATAGTAGTAGTTACCTTTAAATATAACTGAATAGAGGCTGTGATAATTCCTAATTAGAGTTCCTAACTTCCTTTAGGATTTCAGTTATAAATAATTTATAGGCAATTAATGCTCTTGTCCTAGCACTAACCAACAGCTTTTATAATGTTCTGTCTAATGAAAAAACTAAAATAAAAATATGTACTGCATATTTTTGCTCTAATTATCTAAAAGTAACTGTGGCATGCAAAGTTGTGTTCTCCATTCCACAGTGTGTACTAAAATGGGAAAGCAAGTACCCAGCCATGGACATTACCCAGATAACCTTCGTATGCAGTAAGTTCCCATCAATGGAATGTAAACAAAGGGTCCAAAAGCTTCTAAGAAGTAGGTACTACTCCATTCTCTCTCCCCTTCCACCCACTGAATGCAAACAACACTGAGGCTCTAGAGGAAAAAAGGACCAGAAAATGGAAGGAGCGTGATCCCTGAATCATATGAATGGAAGATGGGTACCACTAACTATGGTATAGAATGGTCAGAAAATGAGAAATTAACGTCTATCACGATAAGCCACCAGTATTTGAAATTTAATTTTTATAGCTACATTATGTAGCTGCTAGAATTTTTGAAAACAGGTTAAAACATCCACAAAGTTAATTTCAGAGAGACATGTAAAAACCATCAAACAAAACCCAAAACCCATTTCTAAGTAAATATTAACCTATCATTTGAAGACTTTCAATTAACTATGAAATGAAATAAGCAATTTCTATCTTCTGTCCTGAAACATTTTGTATATTCTATATATTACTTTTCATTCTAAGAAAGTGGAGGAAATCAGGACTAAAATACTTTAAAAAAAACTTAATTCAAATACTATATAATCAAACACAAAAAAACTGGGAGAAATGAAATTTATGTTTAGAACTTCCTTACTCTTCTCAAATAATCAAAGAGTTTTAAGGACTAAGCTGACTGTGAAGTGTCCTGCCTGGACCAGTTCCAAATCTCAATTTAAAATATGCATATGATGAGACATGACCATGGCACTTGAACAATGCAGGAGTTTAAAGGTACTTCAGCTAAATCACTAAAAGGGATCAGCAATGATTACTGTATAAAAATATAATCATTTCTATTGAAATTCATGGGCTATAAAATCTGAACATTTCTAAAAATCAAATTAAGATGTGATTCTAAGGTACATGCCTTGGTTTGATAATACCTTGATTGATGTAACTATTTCATTCATCCAATTAGTATTTATAAAGTTCTATTTACTTTATTTGCCTCTTATGTACAACCTCCTCCAGGATAAAAAAAAAAAAAAAAAGAAAGAAAGAAAGAAAAAGCTGACTAGGTTTTGGGGGGGCACAGTCTGACACAAGTTCTTTTGCCTTATGTCTTCTTCATATTTTATTAAATTCCATTAAATTTGTTATATTAAGAAAGTCTCCCAAATTACCGAAGACCAAATATGTACAAACATTTTTACACAAGAGGACATTACTAATATCAGCTGTAATAAGAGTGAGCTAAAGAATAAACACTAACAGTTTCTGAAAAGTCTGCTTTCAAAAAAAAAAATGTGTTTAGGCCACTAAAATAAGATCCCCTTTAAGTGAGAAGCAGATTTGGTGGCGGTATAACAGAGAGTAATATGGCTATTATGCAAGTCCAAATAAAGCCAAATTCTCTGCTCATCAAGAAGACCACAATGAACTAGTAGATAATTCAGGATTAAGTTGCTAATCTTTCCTCTGTAATGAGATATAGCCAATAAAAGTAACTTAAACTCAAAAAAGAAAAGCACTATTCCTCACCTAATTTCATTTAAGCCTTCAAAAGGTATTCTATCACTTTTAAATGATCCTGGATGTCATCTTAACATTTTATTTTAAACATAATCAAAGATACCATTAAATGAAAACCTCCTGTGTCTGCCTTTACTTTACAGTCAGATTACTTTTTTCTGGACCAAGAGGAAAAAGGAATATTAGAATAATTCTTCAAAAGAGGATGGGAATAAAGCCAAAAACAGAGATCGCCCTGGAACCACAACTGTTCAGAAAGAGGGGGCAGGGAGAGAAGGAAGAATGGTGGTAGAGGAAGTACATGCCTTGGGCCAAGAATCGGTCCTGAATCCTATCCTCTTACCCACCCAGGGGACCTATGCTGGACTATATATTTAACTCCCCCAGTCCTTGATTCCTACCTTCCCCTTCTTCCTACTGACTGTGATCACCAGGATATCAATGTTACCAACAATGACCACTAGGACCACCACAACGATAACACTGCGGCTAGTTGTCAAATGGGTGAGAGTGGATTTCTTATCCATGTAAAAATTACCAGCAGGGGATGACCCTCTACAGAAGTGCATATTGGGAAGGCTATCATTCTGGTAGAGTAATTCATCCCTAACCCTCCTCTCAAAACAGGCAGACCTAGCAATGTCCATCTCATCAAGGATCTTCCAAGAGGTCTTTTACTGCTGTTTAATATAGAGAGTAAGCTGCCTGCAGTGTACCACCAGCATGTACATGGAATATATCATGTAACAGTCACAAAAGAGCCACTGCAGCTCAGCTTCCCAGTCTGAGTTTAAAAGGCAAAGGCATCCTGGCAGCGATGCTTTTGCAACAAGGGTACTGTGTTGCAGAATCAAGTCTTCCTTTTCCAAATCATGGATGCCCATCAGGTTCATCCACCAGCACAATAACATCTGGTTGTACTAGTGGGCCTTCAAACACCATTTCTGTCACATCTGGCTTTGTACAGGCAATCAATGGCCACAAAGGTACGCTTGCTAGGCATTACCAGACTCTAGCCACTCTTGTGGCCACTCATGCATGCCTTCATCTGTAGGAACTGAGGTCCAGCATGGAGAGTTCACCTCAAGAGCCCAGTGCCTGGCACCAGTAGCACTCCTCCCCTTCCACCCCCACCCCTAAATGATCAGCTCATTCATGGAACATGGGAAATGTGATGTGGCTGACTGTCACCATTAGTCCATAATCCCCACCAGGGTCAATACAGGGAAATGAGAACTGGACAGGGTAGAAAGATACTCATAGGGCTTTGGAACAGGACCCAAGGTATGCTGCATGGGTGAGTGTCTACAATTGTGTTGCCCGCAGCTACAAAATTCATTTCTGAGTGACATCAAAATATATAGCTGCTGAAGTATTTTATATATGAGAGAAATAAACTTCTGTCCTGTTTAAACACCTACTATTTATAGTTTTCTACTTCAGCTAAACTTAATCTACATGTTTAATTTTTCATTATGATATTAAAAATCAAAATGTTTTAGTATTTTATCATACAATTTTCAATCCTGTACCCAATATCTTACACTGCAGTGGTCACAGCTATAAACACATATTTCTTATATTATACTCATATGTTGATTAATTCAAGTATTTATATCTGCTGCATTCTATAAGGTTTTACTCTACACTCCTCATCTTCATTGTGACACTTCCATCCTTCAATATTTTCTGGCCATCTTAGCCATATTCATTTCGGTCAATGATATACTTGTTCTCTCCCCTAATATCTCATTAGAATTTCTTTTATAATTACTCATACTTCTTAGACATTCTTCAGCCATTTTAATACTTATTAAACCTTTTAAGCATTGCAATGAACATTTAGAAATTCAAATGTTATTATGAAACACTTTTATCCATTTCATTAATGACTCAGTAATGTATCAATTCCTGCGAAGTCCTTATATAACTGAGAGTTCAAACACAAGTTAACAGGTAGATTTAAAAACACTCACAGGTGCTTTTTCACTTTCTTTGGTGTAGTTGTGGAGTAAAATGTGCCCAGCTAAATCCTGAGGAAGAATTCCTCTGTATTTTATATGTCAAGATTTGGCAACAACCCCATTTGTAAGTTGGGGACTAGAAGAAATCAATGTCCTTTAAAAGTTCAAGTTTCCTTTATAACAGAACAAAGCTTCCTCTCTCAGGGAGAGAGACTGATTGATCACAGACTATCCCCTAAGATACCTATATCTTTTTCCAGTCATATTGAAAAGAACAAAACCAGTTTTCCCTTCAGAGTTACCTATCAAAAGCAAACAGAAGACTAAATTGTGTCATTAGATATAGCTCATTTATAGTCTAACTCCAACTCCTATTCACAGAAGTTATTAGTACTAGTAGTACACGAAGACAATTAGTATTAATCAATGGTTCATGATGGTATATTAACAGATCACTTGATTAGTATGGAGGCTTTCCTTAACCTCCCATGATTAGAAAGTCTATGAACTCATCTGTATCTCTTGCACCTAACCTGATGCCTGGAACAACAGGCTTTTAATGAATTTTTGAATGAATAAACTATAACCCAACTTTTTTAGTTGATATCTGAGGATACAAAATTCAAATGCCAATGGATTACAGTTCATTTAAATGCTTACTAAGCTCATAACTACAACAACAAATACCAGTTAAATTAAGTAAACAACATGAATGTTCCAAAATTCAACATGTATTCAGTGTCACGTATCTAAAAGTCAAAATGTCCAAACCAAATTATTCCCCATATCCATCCTCCAACACCTATGCTCATGCAAATTTTCTTTTGGTGAACACCACCAAGTCAAACTAGAAATCACCTCAGATTCCTTCCTCTTTCTCATCTTTCAGAATCACTCAGAATCACTCCATAGCCTTAATATTTGTAGACTCTGTCACTACCTTCTCATCTTCACTGACACTCTAAAAATTTAAACATGTGTTTCTTCCTAATTGGATCAGTATAAAACTGAATCAGTAAAAGAAGCCTGATTCCAGCCCTACAACCTTCAAATTATTATCTAAACTGCATCCGGAAAAATATTTCTAAAAATGCTAATATTCATCAATGAAGCCCTTTTCTTTCTAAAATGCCATCAATTTCACAAAAAGGTCTTCTGTAGTCATTTGTATAATTACTACATCCCTTCCCCTGTGGAGAGGTACAAAATGCGAAGGCTTTGATAAGGTTTGGATTAAAGAACCTGATTTCTTTTGTTTACTCAGCATTCCACAAACCCTTGATTTCTACAACTATTTATGACTTTTCTGTCTTCTTGTCTTTTTTCCCTATCAAAACACTCAATATTCAGAATCTAACCTTTCTCTTAGCTCTATTTCTACTACAGTATCATAGCCCTTTACAGTAAGAGGTATAGATCTCATCTTTACACGTTGTCTTTTTCCCTATCAGAACACTCAATGTTCAGAATCTAACCTTTCTCTTAGCTCTATTTTTACTACACTATCATAGCCCTCTACAGTAAGAGGTATAGATCTCATCTTTACATGTCTTGTTTCTACAATAAGAAATACTCTACTGCTGCCTAGCTAATTTCCATTCAACTTTCAAGTCTCAGTTCAAGTTTTATCTATTTAGGCAAGCCTTTCATGATCCTGTCCTCTAGACAGGCCTAAGTGAATTTTTCATGTTTTCAACCCACCCTGTATATCTTCTTACTAAAGTATTCCATAACATCTGTTTCCCATGAGACTGTATTCCATGAAGACAGAACTGTGGTTTTAGTCCTGAATATATAGCCTCTGATTATTGGCAGTGCATAAGTACCTGTTTTAGCTAGTGAAACTGATCCTTTACAATTCTGATAGGGAGAAAAGACAAGAAGACAGAAAAGCCATAAATAGTTGTAGGAATCAAGGGTTTAAACAAAAGAAATAAACAAAAGAAATCAGGTTCTTTAATCCAAACCTTATCAAAGCCTTCACATTTTGTACCTCTTCAAAGGAGAAGGGATGTAGTCATTTTCCAAACATATTGACTAAAGACGACCTCGTTTGGGGAAGCATTTCAGAAACACCTATCTATTTCTTTTTCAGATAATAAAATAAACAAGACAGACAAGTTAAAGAGCGCCCAGCTTCAACAACATTTAATGTTTTATGACCATACTTGTCTCTTTTTGCTTCTTTTTCAGTTTCAAGTTGTAGCACCCCACATACCCCCTCTCTGATCCCGTTCTCTAAGTAAACAATATAATAAACTTGATTTTAAGTTATCTTGTGTGTTTACACTTTATAAAAGTGGTACAATGTATTATTCTGTAGCTTGCTTTGTCCTTTAAAATGCATTTCTGGGGCACCTGGGTGGCACAGCGGTTAAGTGTCTGCCTTCGGCTCAGGGCGTGATCCTGGTGTTGTGGGATCGAGCCCCACATCAGGCTCCTCTGCTATGAGCCTGCTTCTTCCTCTCCCACTCCCCCTGCTTGTGTTCCCTCTCTCGCTGGCTGTCTCTATCTCTGTCAAATAAATAAATAAAATTTAAAAAAATAAATAAATAAAATAAAATAAAATGCATTTCTGAAATATACTCATAACAGTACCTAGAGCTCTAGTTCACTCAGTTTCAATCACTACAGAAAATTTAAGTGTTTCAATATACCATTTTATTTATCAATTATCCTATTCATATGCATTTAGGTTCTTCTTTATTTTGTCGCTATTATAAACAAAACAGCAATAAAAATTCTTGTATTTGCCTCCTTTATATACACAAAAATTTCTCTAGAGGTTATGTCTAGGAATTGAATTGCTTTTCTTCAAACTACTCTCAGAAAAGAAAGAAAAAAGAAGAAAAAAAAGAAAAGAAAAACGAAATAACAAAGAAAAAGGTCGCTTTCACAGTGTAGGCAATCCTTAAATATTTACCAAATGAATGAAAAATCGACAGGTCATTCAACTTTTCTTGATACTGCCAAATTTTTTTTCCAGAGGGGTTAGGCGATTTGTACTCCCAACAGCTGGCACTCTACAGCCTTACTGACTCTTACTATCTTCTACCATTTTAATGTTATTCACTGATGAGTGAGACACAGTATTTTATAATGTTACAACCAAAATTTTATTATTTCTTCTTTAGCACTTTATTTGAATGGGCTCTTGTCTCCTGTTACATGTTCTAATAGATTATTACTGCTATACAGAAGGCTGATTTTTTTTAAGATTTTATTTATTTATTTATTTATTTATTTATTTATTTATTTATTTATTTGACAGAGAGACAGACAGCCAGGGAGAGAGGGAACACAAGCAGGGGGAGTCAGAGAGGAAGGAGCAGGCTCCCAGTGGAGCAAGGAGCCCAATGTGGGGCTCAATCCCAGGACCTTGGGATCATGACCTGAGCCAAAGGCAGACGCTTAACAACTGAGCCACCCAGGTGCCCCTGATTTTTGTTTTAATGTCAATTTTCTAAGAATTTTGTGGAACACTTTCATTAGTTCTAAAATTTTATCCTGAAATTTCTACAAAGACAATTATATATTCTGTAAATACGGATAATTTTATATCTTCCTTACCAAGACAAGGAACTTTCCTCTTGTTCCTAATTCACCAAGAGTATTATTAATCACAAATATCACCTGAACTTTATCAAATGATTTTTCTAAACATTTCACATCATTTCAGATAAGGACAGGTTCCCCCTCCATAACACAACTATCTGGTATATTATAGTAAAATATTTGTTAACAGTAAACTACCCTTGGATAGTAAATCTCCTTTATCCAGATAAAACCTCTAGGTCTTAAAAATGTATTGACCTCCAATTGCTAATATTTTTTTTTAGTTGACCTTTTCTACAATTTCTTTCTCTGTATAATTTCCATTTCTACTTTAATTATCCCTTTCTTCCTAATTACTTTTCTTTCTTCTTAATTACTTGAGGTTTGCAGTTTTTCTAGTTTATACTGCTTTTGCTAATATTAATACATTTAAGACTGTATATTTATCCAAGTAATGCTTTAGCTAGCCCCAGTATTTTTACTAACAGTACTTTCACTAACATTCACACATCAACTCTGCATATTTCCTCCTTATCGCATCTTAAAAGGACTTGTAAGTATAATTTAGAAGGGGAATTTATTTTGTGTATTTCAACATCATTAGCACTGTAGTCATACAATAGGATCAAGTATTCCTTGACGAAATATTTTAAGATTTTCTTTTAACCCTCATGTTCTGCAGTTATACTGTACTATTAAAAACTAGGTAATTATTTTTACTTACTATTATACTGTACTATTAAAAACTAGGTAATTATTTTTACTTACCTGCTCACTCCTGAGAACTCTGGATCTAAGGAAATATGTCTGAGAAATTTTTCCAAAATTATCTCTTCAAAAACATGTCTCTTCTATTCCCTTTGATTTCTTCCTCTGGCATATTTTGGAACCCTTCAATCCATACCAAAGTCATGCAGCTGCTCTTTCATACTTACTTCTTTATTTCTCTGGACTACATTCTAAATGAATGCCTAATGAATGTCAATTCTTATATTCTCCCTTTGATGGCATCTACTATAGTTTCTTTTTTCCCTCAGTAAAACTAATTTATTAAATTTATCCCCTTGTTTGTGCCAGATATAATTTCTTCTTTCATCTCTCCAGCACCTTAAATATGCTGTTTATTTCTTTTATTATGCATCCCTCCCCATCTAAAGTTTTGTGATTATCTCTGCTCATCCTGGTCACTCCACTGCAGAACTAGATTATATAACGCGGGTTTAGAACTCCCTGCTCTAAGATAATATTGTGAATTTTTATAGGCCCAGTCACCAACTTAGTTAAGCAGACATTTCAATTTGGGTCCTGGTTTTAAGAACTATGTCTGTCTTCTCCCTATCCTCAACCCTTGATTTCCCATAAACAAAGTTTTAGACTAAGTTATTATTCAAACGAAGACCCTCTCGAGTATTAACAGAGACTCTATTAATAACTAGATAAACAATAAGCATAAACTGGGAGTCTCAAAGGTAACCTGTGATATATGATCACCCTAAACATAAGCTTTATCTTATGCAGCAGTTATCAGTGGCTTTCTTCAGTCTCCTTTACTAGTATGGAGACTAATGTTTGGCCCTGGTTTCATAAAGTAATAAGCCTAATTCTATTCCTCTACGTTTCATGAAGCAGTTTTAGTCCTTTTAACGTACAAGAACCAAATTCTTGGCTACAAGTACCTGCTTCTCTATGCTAAATCCAATCCTCTTCTTCACTGTAGATTATCTTAAACTTTAAGCACAGAAAGTTTTAGTTTATAAACTCATTGTATTCTCTTTTTAATATTTTATCTATCATTACTTTATGTTTGAAAGGAGGAGGTAATAAACAGTGAGATTAGTGTGCCACCTTCAATAGAACAAACATCAATTTTTTAAACATGCATTCCCTTTACTCAGAAATTACTTTCAGGAATTTATGTTACAAAAACACTCCCACATATACATTTTAGACGGATAGCTGAGTATTCAAAGAAGTACTATTTTTAATAGAATAAAACTAGTCTAGTTTATATGAACAATAAACTAGTTTTAGTAGTGTAGTTTATATCTTACTTCTTTTAAGAATAAACCAGCCCAAATAAAAACTGTTTAAATAAGTTATGGCCCACCCATGTTAGAAAACAGTATAAAAACATTAAGAATTACAAGGTAAAGTCACAGGGGGAAAAAAAATATGCCCATAATAGAATGCTGAATGAAAAAATATAGAGAGAACTTCATAGATTTGAATATAGCTAGGAAACAAAAATATAGCATGAATAGTAAAAATTATAGTGAAGTAGAAAATGTTTGGGGCACAGTTCAACAGAAGAAGAGAGAAAAAGTTGAAAACATAGGTTAAAACCAAATAATGAAAAGCACTAGGATCTGAACTACTTATCTTTACCTTGCATAAAATGTGGATCCAAAAAAATTTAAGCAATAAGTGATAGTATGAAATAGCATTAGGGAAGACTAATCTGAATGAAGAACAGAGAATACAATGGACAAAAAAGAAAAAACTTTTATTAGTCATTGTTTTGTTTCAAATACTAGACCAGATTTTGTTCATATTAAATATTAAAGATATTTTTCATCTTTTTAAAAAAGGTGGAATTGAGCTTTAATAGAATATACATTAAAATTACTTTTATACACACAAATACCTTACAAAATAAACTTTTACATGAAAAAATGAAAGCAAAGTACTGAAATGCAATGCTTAAATTCATACATAAAAATAAATTTCCTTGGGGTGCCTGAGTGGCTCAGTCAGTTAAGCATCTGACTCTTGGTTTCAGCCCAGGTCATGATCTCAGGGTCCTGGGATCAAGCCCCATGTCAGGCTTTCCACTCAGCAGAAGTCTGTTTGAGGATTCTCTCCCTCTGCCCCTCCCCCTGCTCATGCTAGCACACACACTCTCTCTCTCTCTAAAATGAATAAATAAATAAATCTTTTTAAAAATAATAAAATAAAAATAAAAAATAAACTTCCTTCATTTTTCTGCTTGTGTTTCCACCTAAAGGTGGAAAGCCATGAAGTAGACCTCAAAAATAAAATACCTGTAGCTTGGTAACAATTTTTCTACTAAAGTATAAAAGGATGAAGAAGGGGGGGGTAATCAGAAGGGGGAATGCATGACAGACTATGGACTCTGAGAAACAAACTGAGGGCTTCGGGGTGGGTGGGGGAATGGGATAGACCGGTGATGGGTAGTAAGGAGGGCACGTATTGCATGGTGCACTGGGTGTTATATGCAACTGATGAATCATCGAACTTCACATCAGAAACCACGGATGTACTGTATGGTGACTAACATAATAAAAAAAAAATTATAAAAAAAAAAACAAAAAAACTGTCAAGCTTTGTGGCTAAGGGTCATAATTTTTAAATTATACTTCTGTAACTTACACTCCGTCCACTGCTTCAAATAACTGGAAATTTTGTATTTCTTTTACCATTAGCATCCTCACATTGCCCCACCTCCCTCCCTTCCCACACAAATTCCAAGACCCCTGAATATATCAATCCGGTAACATACATAAAAAGCAGTAAACTGAACTCCCTTAAGGAATGCAAAAGGAAATACAGGTTAAAAAATAAAAAGTATACTAATGAAAAATTCTAAAAGTAAATCTGTTTCATAAATTACCTAAATTTTAAAGAAACTGAAAATGGACTAACAAAAATGAGCAAATAAATAGAGAATACAAATTTTTAACTTTTATCAATCACTGGTGACCAAAGAAATGCAGATTAAAATAATAAATTACAGGGGCCCCTGGGTGGTACACTCTGTTGAGCCTCCAACTCTTGGTTTCAGCTCAGATTGTGATCTCAGAGCTGTGAGACAAGCACTGAATCAGGTTACATGATCAGTGCGGAGTCTGCTTGGACTTCTCTCACTCTCCCTCTGTCTGCCCCCCCAATAAATAAATGAATACATAATACATATATACATACATACATAAATCAGAATGAAGGGAGGGAGGGAAGGTGGGAGGGAAAAATGAAAGAACGAAAGAAAGAAAGAAAGAAAAAAAGACAGAAAGAAAGAAAAGAATGAACTGAATTTTCACTTATGTTACCAATTAATTCCTAAATATAAAGTATCCAGTTGCTAGGCACACTTCTGGTGAAAGATATACTAGTAAAATTTTTTGGAGAGTAATACATTTATGTATCACACAGTTAAGAAACACCCTTTCACCAAATAATTTTAGCTCTAGTGTTTTTATTTTTAAAGATTTTATTTTATTTGACAGAGAGAGCAAGAGAGGAAACACAAACAGAGGATGCTGGAGAGGGAGAAGCAGGCTCCCCGCTGAGCAGGGAGCCCAATGTGGGACTCGATTCCAGGATTCTGGGATCACGAACTGAATCGAAAGCATACTCTTAACGACTGAGCCACGCAGGCACCCCTACCTCTAGTGTTTTAAAATGAAAAAAAGAGGTAGAGAAGTAAACATAAATAATGAATAAATTCTGTAACAGTAAAAAAAAGTAAAGATGCATTAAAAGAATAGTAAAATAATTATGGTTTATCCTTACAATGAATTAGTAAGAAGCCAATAATTTTGTGCTCTTGCAGAATATTTAATAGTATTTGTTAAGTGAATTAGGAGAGAGAAGAGAGAATAAGAAGGTTATAAAAGATCACATACACACCCAAAATAATCGTGGAGTATTAATTGTGGTTACTCCTAGTTCACTGCTTAAGAATCCTTTTTTTATACCCTTTCTTCTTTGAAATATTCTTCAGTACACATATGTTACTTATATTAAGTCAGATTCTAAAAAAATATATTAAGGCAATAAAAATTCTCTCAGGCAGCTATTATACACAAGTCATTTTATGCAGTACACTGTAATCTGAAGTGCATTTTACCATTAGAAAAATGCCTTTCCTGATGCTATAAATAAGTAACACAAAGGAAAATTTTAAAGATAAATTTCTTAATGACACAATCAGCAAGAATATATGTCACTTAACAGGTTCCACATGTATTACTGATGGTACTGCTTTGTAAATAAAACAAAACACTTAAAATTTACCTGCATTGCACTTTTCCCCAATTTCACCACTTCAAATAGCGTAACAGGCTCCCCTTCACCATTCTGTTGAGGATGCCCATTAGCTCTTCCACGGCCTGTTCCTCTAACAGTAGCTTCAATTCTACTCTTCTCTCCTGGAGATTTTCGAGGTTTCTTATTTGTAGACTGAATAAAAAGACGAAGAAAAAAATTAAATTAAATACAGGTACACTTTGCTTTATGCGGAGTATCTGAATTATGTTTCATCCTGTGAAAAGTACTTAGCACTATTACAGGTTAAGAGGTGTAACTCCTGACCAAAGGAAGCTTTACAATTTGTTTTCAGAAATACAAACTGCAAACAGCAAAGTGTAATTTATATAAGACATGAAATTTTTTTAAAATGAGTGTTTTGCACAACAATAATGCCAATGCTGAAGATTTCAATCACATCTTCTTTGACAACTTCTTCTTTATACCTTCCTCAATACTATTTCCCCAGAAACCTTTTTCAATAAAACATTACTTGGAAATGTTGCATATTCGACTGCTCTATATAAGTCCTCAAGTATTTTTTTATCCAGTCATGCAACAAATATACATTGAACATATTTAAGACTGTTCTAGGTACTAGAAATATAACAATAAACTAAAACATTCCTGCTTCTGATGGAATTTACACTCTTCAATTAACACCTCATCCCATGCCCCCAATTTTTTTTAAAAAAAGTCAACACTAGCTACCACCTTATCTATATCTAACCTTTCAGCCAAGTGTAATTTGATAGACTCGCCTGCAATCACTATTATTATTCCCATAAACTGCATTCATATGTAAACTCATCACAGTTCCTGCTTCATCAAACTTACCAATGAAAATAGTGTTGCTAAATGTAATAGACATGTCTTGAAACTCTATCAATAGGCCACATGATTTCATCCTTTACTTTCAGATATCTTTTCCCCTCCCTATATTTCTTACCTATTAGGGTTACCTTAGGTCTCTACTCAACAACTTTTCTTCTCAATCTTTATACTCTCTTTTGAGGGATTTAATTTATTCTCAAAATAGCCTGTTTCAGTTATCAACTTATCAATTTATCCCTCATCTCCTCATCTACCCTTGTTTGTCCCACATTGTGATCCTGGAGCTGGACCTGTAAACATTTTTGTTATCTGCTGCGGTGTTCAGCGTTGTAACTAGAGGGCACTGGAGGAATACTACAAAGTATGGTATGTAGGGGCTCCCCTCCCTACTTATTGTAGCTGTACATCCCCCTTCACTTTCTATTCTTGTGTTCTTCATAGTACTCTTTCAACTCCTCTTGGTTAAGAGTCTTACAACCATTTATGTGTGTGGGGATTTATACATAATAAATTTACTATTTATTTTTAAGTAAGTTATTTTTAGGACAGTTTTAGAATTACCAAAAAACTGTAAAGACGGTACAGAAATTCCCCCATACATCACATCCACTTACCCTACTATTAACTCTTTACCATTTGTGTGGTATATTTGTTACAGTTAGTGAACTAATATTGAAAGATTAACGAAAAGTCCCTACTTAATTTAGATTTTCTTAGTTTTGCCTAATGACCTTTTTTCTGCTCCAGGATCCCACCCAGGATACCATATTACATTTATGCCATGTCTCTCTAAGCTCCTCTTGGCTTTGACAGGCTTTCTTTGGTTTTCTGGTGACTCTGACAGTAGTGAGGATTTCTGGTCAAGTGTTATACAGAATGTTTCTCAACTGGGTTTTGTCTGATGGGTTTTTCTTATCACTACACTGGGATTAAGGGTTTGGAGAGGAAGAGGTAAGAGAGAAAGTGTTATTTTTTTTCACCTCATATCAAAGGTATACACTATCAACATGATTTATCACTGTGAAAGTTGACCTTAATCAGTTGACTTGAGGTGGTGTTTGTCAGGTTTCTCCACTGTAAAGTTACTTTTCCACCCCTTTCCACACTGTACCATTGGAAGAAGGACACTACTTACATCCCACATTTAAGGGTTGGGGAGTTATTCTCCACCTCTTTCACAGGGGAGTACTTACACATATTTAGAATTTTTTCATATGGGAGATTTGTCTGTTCTCATTCATTCAATCATTTAAACTAATGTGGACTCATCAAAATTTATTTTATACTTTGAGTTATAATTCAACACAGTTCTGTTGATCAACCTGTTTCAGCTCTGGCCGTTGGGAGATCGTTTAGTTGGCTTCTGCATCCATTTCACATATACCCATCTGCGTGTGTATGTGTATGTGTGTGTCTTACTGGTTACCTTCTGGCAGCACAATACTCTGCAGGCTCATCTTGTATATTCCCTTCCTCAATTTTTGGAGCCAGCCAATACTCCAAGGAGCTCTGGTTCCTTTTATTGGAGAATGATATTAGAGATGAAGATCTGGGCACTAGATTTTGCTCCTTGATACTGACTGTCCTTGCTTCTAGGCTCTTAAGCAGACAAAGAAATAAATGTCCCATATATATACAAGTAACTATAAATATTGCTGTATTTTAACAATCTATTATCTATATTAAGATAAATATAAATTCATACTAGTATCTACAACTTTATTCCATTACCGTATGAATGCATCTTCCCCTTACTATTCGATACGGTCCCACCCCAACAGTGACAAACCTGGCACCCACTGGCATACAAGCATAGCAGTATTAGAACTGTTCAATCATACCCTAGCAGAAACAATATTATTAACTAGATTACAGTGCTTACATACACAATGTAGTTTCTTTGATTTTAGTCTTACAGATTCATTTCCAAAGTTACTCAAGTCAGCAACTTCTGCCCAATTCCCTTCAGTGACATTGTTTCAAACGCTTCAAACAGAGGTAGACTGCTTTGTTACATTCTACAGTCCATCCTGGTATCCACCTAACCTCCTAAATGACTTTATAAAATCTATACTTATAAAATTCACTTTTTCCATGAAGCTCAATGGGTTTTAACAAATGCACAGTGTCATGTATGTACAATATGGTATCACATAGAAGAGTTTTCGCCATCTTAAAAAATCCCTGTACTTCTTCCATTCAACCCTCCCACTTCTTTTTGACAAACAATGAATTCTTTCATCGTAACTACAGTTTTGGCTTTTACAGAGAGTCATATAATTAAATCACAGTATGCAGCCTCTTCAGAGTGTATCTTTAACAATATACATTTAAGATTCATCCATGTCCTTTAATGACTGAATAGCTAATTTCTTTTTATTTCTAAATAATATTCCATTGTATGAATGTATCACATTTTGTCATCCACTTACCTAATGATGGACATCTTGGTCACCATTTCTTGGCAGTTAGGAATAAAGCTGCTATACACATTCACATGCAGCATTTTGTGCAGACATAATTTCCAAATGAGTTATGTAAACATCTAGGAGGATGATTATTGAATCATATGATAAAACTATGTTTAGCTTTGTAAAAGAAAAAAAACAAAAAACAAAAAACCCTGCCAAGCTGTCTTCCAAAGTCGATACAACATTTTGCATTCCCACCAGTGATGAATAAAAGTTACTGATGCTTTGTAACTTTGACAGCTTTGTAACCTTGTCAGGTTTTTGGATTTCAGCCATTCTAATAGGTTTACAGTTGTTATCTTATTGTTGTCTTAATTTGCGATTCCTGAATGACAAATAGTTAAGGACTCTTTAATAATGAATAATTCTTCACATTAAATTTTCCTGTTCCAATTACTAGAAGAATAGATACTGTCTCCTGACTACACCCTGACTGATTCTCTATATTTACACCATCTTAACATGGTAGCCAATACTCTCATGTAGCTGAGCATATAAAATACAGTAGTCAAAAATAAAATGTGCAGTAAGCAAAAAATATCCACAAGATTGTGAAGATGTGAAGATTTAGAATGAAAACAGCATATAAAATATCTCACTTATAATGTTATATTGATTACATGATGAAATAACATATTAGATATATAAAAATTAATTTCATTACCCATTTTTTGTAACTTAGTAGAAAATATTAAGCCACAGATGTGGCTCACATCCTGTCTGTTGAACCATCCCACACTATTCCAATACTATAACCACAGTAATTCTTATAATATAAATAGAATCCCATTACTTCCTTGTTTAATCTCTGATCTTTAGTGACCCTCATTAACCAACAATTTAAAATCCAAACTCCTAAGCATGGCAAGTAAGGCTATCATTTACTACGTGTTCAGTCATCTACTGCACCAGATCCTCTTTACAGGCAGATAAATTTAAAGTCACTTAAAAACATCATCATTTCATGCATTCATTCTTTATAACTGTACTCTTGATTTTGGCTCCTCCTAATAAGTCTTGTTTCTGTGCTCACTCTTTGGAGTAACAGCCATTTTCTCAGTATTGTGTGTGCACACAAGTGTGCATGAGTGTGTATGCATGCACGTGTGTCTGAAGAGAGGTGGCAAAATGTTACTTTTCTTTACAAGATAAGTAATACATTCACATGGCCTAAAATTCAAAAGGTGACTGAAGTTATACAATGAAGACTTGCACACCCTTGCAATCTACAATCTACTTTCCTAAGAGACAAACACTACTACTCATTCCTTATATGTCATATAAACAAAGCAATGTGTATGAAATTAAAGAAATAAATAAATGGAAACCGTTCTATGTTCATGGATTGGAGTTAATACTGTTAAGATGTCAATACTCCCCAAAGCAACCTACAGATTCAAAGCAATCTCTATCAAAATCCCAATGATCTGTTTTGCAGAAATAGAAAAACCCATTCTCTAGTTCATAGGGAATCTCAAAAGGATCTCAAATGACCAGAACAATCTTTAAAAAAAAAAAAAAAAGCAACACTGGAAGACTGACACTTCTTGACTTCAAAACTTATTACAAAGCTACACTATGACAACAGTGTGGTGCTGGCATGAAAGCAAACATACAGACTGGTGGGATACAACAGAGAGCCTAGAAACAAACCCTCACATACATGGTTTAATGATTTTGACAAGGGTACCAAAACCACTCAATGTTAGGTAAAGAGTAAAAGCCAACTCACAGAATGGGAGAAAATATTTACAAATCATATATCTGGATAAGCTATTAATAACCAGAATATATAAAGAACTACTAAAACTCAACAAAACAAAGAACCTGATTTAAAAATTGTCAAATAATTTGAATAGACATTTCTCCAAAGAAGATATGCAAATGGCCATTAAAGACGGGAAGAGATGCTCAGTATCACTAGTCATTAGGGAAATGCACATCAAAACTACAATGAAATAGAGGCCCACACCTATTAAGATGGCTACTATCAAAAAAAGAGAAAATAATTCTTGGAGAGGATGTGGAGAAATGAGAACTCTTGTGAACTGTTGATGGAAATATAAAATGGTATAGCCATTGTGGGAGACAATGTCAGTTCCTCAAAAAATTAAAAATAGAATTATGATATGATCAGCCAATTATACATAGAAGTATATACCCAAAAGAACTGAAAGCAGGGTCTCAAAAAGTTATTTGTACACCCACCATAACAGCAACATTATTCACAATAGCTCAAACTTGGAAGCAACCCAAGTATCCATTGATGGATGAATGGATAAGCACATGTGGTACATACACACAATGGAATATTATTCAGCCTTAAAAAGGAAGGAAATTATGTCATAATCTAAAACATGAACCTTGAGGACATTATGTTAAGTAAAAGAAGCCAGTCACAAAAGACAAATACTATATGACTCCACTTAAATAAAGTACTTAGTCAAAATCAGAAACAGAAAGTGGTTGCCAGAGGCTAGGGAAAACAGAAATAGGGAGTTACCGTTTAATGGGTAGAGTTTACGTTTCTGTTTTTATTGAAGTATGGCAATTTTATAACAGTTTCAGGAGTATAATGTAATGAGTCAATATTTATACATTTTACAATATGATCACCACAATAAATCTAGCTATCATCTGTCACTGTACAAAGTTCTTAGAATATTACTAACCATATTTTCTAAGCCCAACAATGCATACCCATGTCTTATTTATTTCATTAGAGTTACAGTTTTAAAAGATGAATAAAGTTCTGGAGATGATGGTGATGACCACACAAAATTATGAATGTATTTAACACAACTGAACTGTACACGTAAAAACGGTTAAGTTGGCAAATCTTAGGTGTATTTCACTGGAATAAAAAAAAATTGGAAAAAACCTAAATGCACATATATATTTCTATGTATCTATTGTATTTTATGTTACTTATGCACAGTTCTGCACCATTCTATTTTCACATGATTTTTAGTCAATCTACAGTATGTCCTAGAGAATACCTTAATTCTTTTCTGAAAGCTGCAGTGTTGCATTGCACAAATGTACATTAATTTTTTTCTAGACATTAACCCGCTGATTGACATTTATTTTATTCTGGATCTTTTACAATTACAAATAACACTATGACAAGTAAGCCTGCGTATGTGTAGAAATGTTTGTGTGTGTCACACACACGTTATTATGCATGCATACTATAGACAGTATGAATTAAACTCTACAAATAAAGGGGAAATAAACCAGAAATCTCACGCCTGGGAACCTTTAGCATGGGTCATAAAGGGGGATAAAAGTAAAAACATAAAAATCTATTTGCTCTTATCTAAGGTCTATGTATTTTATCCCCATTATCCCAAGAGTGATTTTCCCATGTCCCAAATCCAGACAGTAATAAACAGTAAAAATGTTCAGAAAGACTAACCCTAATAAAAAGAGTAAGAGAGAAGATAATAATGCAACATGATACATACAATCTTTAGGTTATATCCAAAGGATACAATTTCACAGTACTGAAAATAATCCCCATCTCAAACATATAAATACATTTATCTCACTCAAATCGTATATTTGTTTGGAGTTTGGCGGGGGGGGGAGAGAGGTGTGGGTGAATTTAAACATTAAGAATTTTGATAGTTATTTTAAAGGGTAGTAATATATACATAACCCTTTAATTACTTGTGAATTGACAGGCTCCCTTCCCTACACATTTCTGCCATATAGGTGAGGCCACCTGTAGGTGTATTCCCATTCCTAAACAAGGATCCAAGGTGCTCTCAAATAAAGAAATGGATCCTGTTCCACATCAAACCTGCTTAGTTGTTTCAGTTCTGACGTTGTGCCATCTTAAGAACCGAGTCCTTGCCTTAATTCAGAGATTACTAATACCTTAGTGACCTAGCCCCTAGAGTCCTGTCCTAACATTATCAGTCTATCCCAGGGACTGAAGTCCTATCCTTGAATCCCAGGCCATTAGGTGGGTCTCCCGCAAGAGGTTGCCAGACCTATAGATCTTGCTCAGAAGACATCTCTAAATGCTTGGACACACATAGTCTCCCTGATGGAACGTGATCCACTTACTCCATCTACCCCAACTACTTCTTGCCTAGGAAATCTTTCTTCTATTAATAGCAAGTGGATCTCTTCCTAAATACCTGCCTCAACCGAGTGGGCATGACTAGTTTCTATGTCTTGTCCTATGGAGTCTCATCTAGTCTACCTTCCAGAATTCCTGCTTAAGAGCTCAAGTGACATTTATATGGTATTATTGCCAAATATGCAGAACCTGAATCTAACCATTAGCAAAGACAAATTCAAACTGATTCAATCTACAGAACACAACGTATGAGAAGAGATTTTTTTCACAGTTCAACACAACTCATTTCTTTATTCATCATGTAGTTACTATGTACCAGATATACAAAAAAAAGCTGATCCTTCCATACACTACCACATGTCGTTTTCAAAGAACTTATAGTATTTAAGATGTATTTTCCAACATTCCAATACAATGTTGTCAATTGGTGATGGAGGAAGACTCATGCTTCAAATTCCATTAAAAATAATGTAAGTGAGATGTCCATGGTCCACAGGGTTACTAATGAAGAAAACCAGAGTCATGTGTTCATTGCTGGACATTCCAGGGACAGAGTGGGGAAAAAAAGATGCTAACGGTTACATGTAGGAAAACAAAACTACCTGAAACAAAGCCTGACTAAAATTATTAAGTAATGATTTTTACAGAAAATATGCTCATGAAGTCATAAACCTACACACACTTCACTGCATCTTTGTGATAATGATATAATCAAATGTCAGAGTTTAGAACAAATGCTTTATTGAAAGTATCTATTACATAACTTAAATGTGTACCTACACTTCTGGTAAACTGTTTTAAGTTACCATTGCTGTGTAGGAAAATTAACCATCCTAAACTACTCTATCCCCAAAGCTCTATATAAAATGAATTGTACTCTGAATGTGCAATGACTTTCCTAAAAACTTAAAAGACAAAAGATATACTAACATTGCTTTTTAGCTTTGTGCCCTACCTGAATTTGTTCACAAGCTCTAAATGTACAATAACACCTACCCTTTTCACAATAGTGTATATAAACATATTGGAATAACAATACAAAATCATTACATATAAATAATTAAAAGAAAACCAGAAACACAAGTAACTATAATACAGTAAACTACAGTATATAAAAAATACATTTCATTGAAATTTGGTTTAAGGTAAGTGCTGGAAGGGTTCTATGAAGGGACAGATAATTTCCAGTAACAGGTAACCAGAGAAAGTTTCACAGAAGAGATGAGCTGCCAGTTGAGACTTAATGGATTAGTAAAATTGGTACGATTAGCTTAAACAGAATTTAGGAAGCAAGGATTCCAGAAAGAAAAAACACCATAAGCTAAGGTTTAGAAGTGGGAAAGCACAAGACATCTACACATAGAGGACAAAGAAATATATCTGACTGAATAAAAGGTTATGAATAAGTAAACACAATAAAATATCAGGTTGTAAGTTAGAAGAACATAACTCAAAAGGCACTTCTTGTTATTTGAACAAGTTAAAAAAAGGTCAAACTTGACAATATTTTTTAAAATGGAATTGAAAAGGGAAAACACTTCCTACTAAAGGACGGAAGCTCACAGTTCACTAACTCCCTATAAAGTGAAACCTAAAAAAAGGAAATTGGGAAAAGGAAAAGAAGAGACAGAGGTAGAAGACACTGTGAAATAAAAATTTATCAGACTGGAATCTAATTAGATACAGGAGAAAGGGAAAGGAAGGGGGGATGGGGAGACTCAATGGTGATTCATGTTTTAATTGTTGAGTTCCTAGAAGAACTGCGCTACGTTTTAACAAACTTAAGGAAGGCCAAACTAAAAACTTGTCAATAGGAGAAGTAGTAAACGAAAAATTAATAATAAAATAGGTAACAAAGCTGGTTTGAGAAAGGAGATACAATTCCAAATGATGAATACATTTCAAAAACTTATCATAAAAGTGCGCAGCCTTAAGCTGCAAAAATCATTTTGTAAAGAGATTACTGTTTCTTAGAAACATAAAAACAGAGAAGTGCTATAGAAAATGACAAACAGGCAATTCAGAAAAGAAACACAAATGACCAATATTTCAAAACATACTGTTAAAATTTTACACCACTTAAAAATAAGTAAATTTTTAATCATTAGTATAATCAACAGTAAGACTTCGGGAAGTGCTGTGTATTTTGCTGTGTGACAGGCAAACCAGTAATACTCATCCAAAGCTTTCAAAACATGGCATACCTTCTTGACCGACCAACTCCAAATTTAAGAATACAGGATTAAAAAAGATCAAAGGATCTAGCAAAATTTATTTGGGAGCTAGTTTATGTCAGCATGGAAAATGTATTTGTGAGATAGCTTATGTCAGTATGAGTTAGATTAATGAAGAATTTTTAACATAAATGATCGATGACAGGGGGTTAATTAATTTGATAGAAAATACCAGAAAGCCATTAAAAATTATGTAAAATATTTAAATGTCATGAAATTCATAATATTCTACACAAAAGTACCAGTTAATTTAGGAGATCCAACTCTTACAAATTTACCTGTTACCCTATTCTTCCGATGCTTGTTAAAATTTTGTGTATTCTCCATCTTCTATGTGTATGAATATATAGAAATTAGAGTAGAAATTGTATCTCTTTTTATTTACCTTTCCTTTTCAGCCAAGGCAAATATAAAAGTTAAATAATTCTGAGAATGAAAGTCCAGGTTATCATTTAAATAGAACAAAGAAAACAAAATCCTTAATAAAACATTAAACCAAAGACTAAAGATAGTTTAAGTTACAGATGTATTGATTTACATTACAACCAATAGCAAAATGAAATCCTGGACTGAATTCTGACCCAAGGAGAAACAATTATTTTTTCTTTCCTTAGGGCATTACTAGGACAACGAGTAAAAACTGAATGAAATGTATAGATAATAGTGTTATATCAATATTATTTTCCTCGTTTTCATAATTGTGCTGTGGTTGCATAAGAGAATGTCCTTTATTTTAAGGAACTTCATACTAAAGCATTGGAAGTGGCACCATGTCTGTGCCTCTAAAACACTTCAAAAGTAATAACAGATAAACAATATAATAGACCCCCTTAACTGTGGTTTCACATTCCTCAGTTTGAGTTACTTGCAGTCAACCACACTCCAGAAGCAGGTGATCCTCCTTCTGACTTATCATCAGAAGATCAATAGTAGGCTAACACTGTGACATGATGTCTACATCACGGACCACACTTAATCTCATCATGTAGGCATTTTCTCATCTCACATCATCACAAGAAGGGTGACTGACTACATTACGATAAGGTATTTTGAGAGAGATTCCACGTTCATATAACTTTTATTACAGTATATTATTTTAATTGTTTTTAGTTGTTGTTATTAATCTCTTAATATGCCTAACTTATAAATTAAACTTTATTGGGGCTCCTGGGTGGCTCAGTCGGTTAAGCATCCAACTCTTGATTTCAGCTCAGATTATGATCTCAGGGTCATGAGACTGAACACCACACAGGGCTCTGTGCTGAGCATGCAGACTGCTTGAGATTTTCTCTCTACCTCCCTCTCCCTCTGCTCCTCACCCCACTTAACATGCACATGTGCTCTCTCTAAATAAATAAAATTAAACTTTATCATAGGTATGTATATACAGGGAAAAAACAGTATATATAGAGTTTGTTCCCGTCCACAGTTTCAGGCATCCACTGGGGGATCCCTGTAGATAAGGGGGGAATATTGTACAGGTTTACATATATAAAAATACATATTTACATGTATATGTGTATTTATAGAGGAGAAAATATGATAAACATAGCAAAATGCTAACATGTGGATAATCTGTATGAAGAAATCTGTATAGAAACTTTTTGTAGAATTCTTACAAATTTTCTCTATCTGAAATTATTTCAAAATAAAAGAATTTTAAACACCAGGAAAAAAAGAGTGACAATTTAACAAAATTAAATACCATTCATATATTCAAAGAATATTTACTGAAAGACAGACACTAGTACACAACAGTAAACAAACAAGATAAAAATCCCTACCTTCATGAAGCTTATCTTCTAGTAGGTGGAGACAGACAGTAAGTACATAAGTAAAATGTATACTCTGTTAAATAGAAATCAAGTGTTGTGGAGACAGGGGAACACACACAAACATACACACACAATTACCTTTTTCCATGTGTATAAGTCTCCTTGGGTAGGAGTCAGGATTTGCAATTTAAAATACCACCTCCTTTAGGGGAGGTGACAATAAGAAGATAAGACAGGGCCCTAATACAAGGACCAAGCCTGACAGATTTGAGCAAAAGAATATGATGATGGCTTAAACCAGTTTTGTAGTACAAAATTATTGACTCAATTTGAAAATTGATTAGATAGAATTTGCTGATATACCAAATACAGGTGAGAAAGAAAGCAACAAAGATGACTACAGGTTTAAAGCCTGAGCAACTACAGGGTGGAAGTCACCGTTATGGAAAAGAGGTGGGCAGGGGAAAAGCAACTTGGGAGTTTGGTTTTTTAAACATTGTAGCCCCATTAAATATCTAAAGGAAGAAACTCAACAGACATTTGAGGAATGACTCTGGAGTCCAGGGTAAAGTCCAGCCTGGAGACATAAATCTGGGAGACATAAACTTATACATATTTAAAGTCATGAGACTGGATGTGATCACCAAGGGAGTAGTGTGTGTTGACAAAGGAAATGATGTCTATTACTTGTTAATATAATCGTAGGGTTAGTATAAACATGATAGAGTGTTTGTTTAGAGATCGTTGATCATTTGAGTAGAGAGCTACAATTACGAATATGAATTAGGTGGTTTAATAACAAACAAAAGTCTCTGAAATAATAGCATACCAAAAAGAAATACCAATGAGATGCCCCATAAGAATTTAAAAATGAAAAGAATACTACCCATAGCAGAAAGTCCTTATACTGTTTTCATATGGCTGAGTAAACAAAATCAAAGATCATGAAGTCTTCTTAAAAAATATAAACAGTATTAAAACAGCTAAACAAAGCATGTATCAATCAAAACAGAACTGTCCAAAATGGAGCTAGCTGATTGAAACTGTCTACGTAATCTTCAGAACAGGTACTGGAGCATATGCAAATCTGATCATTCTGACAATTATACCTCTCAATATAAATTAATAGTTCTGGCATTCTGGCATTCTTGATAGAAAGGCTCTGGGAGTTTAAGATACGAGTTCAAAACCTAGCTTTGCCGCTTATGCTGTGTGTGACCTTAGGCAAATTACCACTTCATACTTTTGTTTTCTATTTTGTAAACTGCATATAAGACTATTTCATAGTACTGACGTTACAATTAAATGACATAAATAGCATCAGCTAGTGCAAAGCCAGGGTTGAAATTCAGGAAATTGTGTTGTTTCCAAGAATAAGAAATGGACTTGAGTCAGGTGGAAAAAGTATAGATACCTATGTGAACTAATGAGTATGAAAATATAGACTGAAGTCTAACACAAGTTTCTAGAATGCACTATCCTATCCTGGCAAACTCTTTTTCAGTCCTATAAACATGGGATGAAAATGTACTGTTTACCTATTAGATTATGGAGAAGCAATTTTAGTAAAAATTAAATCATATTTCTAACCACAAAAGAGCTAAATTTGGATATGCATACTCCTTTTCAACAAGAAAAGCAAAAATATTATAGGAATACAGCTATAGACACATCAAAATTAAACAGGTTCTAAAGAAAAACATAATAGCTTGTTGAAGGGGTGATAAATTCTCTTTAGAAAAAAAGGCGTTTTTGAAGAAGGAAGCACTTAATCTGAATCTTATGAAGTTAACAATTTAAATTGGAGGACAGCAAATTCAAGTAAGTAATCATACAGGAAGTTCATTTTCCTACCCTCAAGCAAGTTTAGTCTTATTTTCAATTTGCACCTATAACTCATGAATCCTAGTGAAAACAATGTAACTTCCCTATAGCCTCAGAAAAATCATACAGTGATAGTAAGGAGAACTAGAATAGTCTCCAGCATTTAAGTATAAAACTCTTTCACTTTTCCCAAAATGCTTTCATAAGGAATATTCAACCATCAAATATTCTAACAAAATTGAGAAATACTATAAAGAGTGATTTTAACGTATGTCTTTTCCTCCACAATTTTTTCCTTTTAAATAAAGGTGGAATATAAGAATGTAAAGAAAAATGGTAGACATCATCCCTCTAACCATTTTTTAAATTTAAGATTGCGCTAGAAAATTAAAGGTTATGAAGATTCACTGAAGCTAATTAAAAACCGAGGCAAAGAAACGTGGACAGAACAGAAATAACATAAAAAAAAAGTCTTAAGTCACAAGGACATATTTATAATAACTGGTTAACCTTACCATTAACGTTACCATCAACTGCAACAAGTGGATTTTATTTGCATCATGATTCAAACCAACAAACTATACTTTAAAAATGATAATATTTATGAAATGATTATAAACTTTAAAGTGGTTATTTGGTGATATTTATACCATATTTTTATCTTGAGATATGATAATGATATTTATTGTTAAATAAAAATAAATCAAGTCCTGGGCTGAGAACCTAAATAGACATTTTTCCTACGAAGACATACAGATGACCAACAGACACATGAAAAGATGCTGAACATTAATAATCATCAAGGAAATGCAAATCAAAACCACAATAAGGTATCACATCACACCAGTTAGAATGTCTAATATCAAAAAAAACAAGAAATAACAAGTGCTAGCAAGGATGTGGAGAAAGGGAACTTTCATGTACTGTTAGTGTGAATGTAATTGGTACAGCTACTATGTAATCCAGTACGGAGATTTCTCAAAAAAATTAAAAACAGAAATGCCACATGACCTAGAAATTCCACTACTGGGTATTTACCCAAAGCAAATGAAAATACTAATTCAGAAAGATATATGCACCCCTATGTTCAGTGCAGCATTATTTAAAATAGCTAAGGCACAGAAAAAAACTAAATTGTCCATTGATAGATAAATGGATAAAGGAGATACACAGACACACACAGACACATAGAGACATACACACACACACACACACACACACACACACGAGTATTACTCAGCCATAAAGAAAACTGAAATCTTTCCATCTGTATGGCAAATGGACGGACATCCATACAACATGGATTGATTTATAGGGTATTACACTAAGTAAAATAAGTTAGATGGAGAAAAACAAATACCATATGATTTCATTTATATGTGAAACCTAAAAAACAAAATGAAGACAGGAAGAGATTCATAAATACGGGGAACAAACTAGTGGTTGCCAGATGGGCAGGGGGAGAGTTGGGGGAGTGGTTGATGAGCAAAATAAGCAAAGGGGATTAAGGAGTACAAACTTCCAGTTATAAACTAAATTAGTCATAAGGATAAAATATACACAGCCTAGGGAATATAGTCAATAATACAGAACTAACACTGTACAGTGACAGGTAGTAATTACACTTATCATGGTGACCACTGCATCATAGACAGAATGGTCAAAACACTATGCTGTGCACCTGAAACTAATAAAACATTGTATATCAACTATACTTCAATAAAAAAAATTTTTAAAAGAAAAAGCAAGCCCATATCTTTAAGAAATGCATTCTGAAATATTTACAGATGAAATGATGTCTATATGAACTTGGAATAAAATGGGTAAGAAATAAGGGGTGGAGAAATGAAAGAAGATTAGCCATGACTTGATAGCTGCTGTAGCTAGGTAATGGTTATATGGAGAGTTCATTATAGTATTATGCCTCCCACAAAAAGGAGACTGAAATTTTCCATAATAAGAGCTTTCATAAAATAGGAGGAAAAATTGCTAATACCAAATCCTATCATAAAAATGAGTGCAGAATAGTACAAACCTTAACCCTTGACATGGTGAGTGATACTGTCTCTGAGAGCTCATGCTACCTTAAACTGAACAATGACTGGTATACTCAAAAATAGATAAAGATACCCTCTCAAAGTACGGATATCCAGAGTTCTTCTAAACTTCTCAATCATGTATCAATGAGAATATATTCTGACACTGGGCCAAAATCCCAAACTAATACTACCAAAATGCATACTTAAAGAGCTCACAAGAAATCAGGGTTGCATTTAAAAAGCAGGGAAGTGATAACTAACTACATTTCATTTCATATTAATCATCTTCTCCATGTCTTTCATGGATCATAATTAATTTACAAGTGAAGCAAGGAGAGCAAAAAAGATACTAAAATCAAATTCCTTTTCTGATCATTGTCAATTCAATTCATGAAGAAAAGTTTCCAAAAATCTCTAATATGCCACCAAAATTTTTAAAAAGTATTAACAGAACTAGAATTAACAAACAGCTTATATCAAGCCCCTTTACTCAGTAACCATTACAAGGACAAAGACAAGTATAATACATACTGGAGGCCGACCAGGACGACCCCTTTTTCTTTTTCCTTTGATCTCTGTCTCCTCAAGTTCGCTGCCAGCATCAGAATGGGCAGTAGTTTCATTAGTTGAATCCCTAGAAAATGTGATATATTATTTTAGTGAACAAATTAATTCATATATACAATGCAGTTCTGTTCCACTACTTTCCTTACCTCCTGGAATATGGCTGATATGAAGTGTGCTTTCTTCCACTTCCAGAAAAAATCTTTAGGAAAGTGAAAATGTTATCCTTCCTGCCTGTATCACATAACATTGAGTGACATGAATCCCCAAATTGATAGAGAAACAAAGAAAAGGAAATGATTCTGGAAATGACAGCTGCTATGCAAAATATAAATGAAAATTCAGTTGTAAAAGATGAATTCATCAATACAAAAAAATTAAGTCTTAGGAGGAATTTCATATTTTTAAAAATCATGAAAGTCAATAGTAAAAGTTTAACAACTGGCTCTTCAAAAAAATATGCACATAAACGAACAGAAATGTTACTGATATAAAGGATATATAACAATTTACTGACAATAAAAAAATACACAATATTCTTATTGTAAATTCCATATAACTAATCAATTCACATAAAATGAGAATTTTCCCACTCTTCTATCCAAACCTAACCTTTGGTTTCAAGTGGTGAACAAACATGGTTTTGACATCAAAGATCACTGATAATTTTATTCACTTAATGAATAGGAAACAAGTGAAATGACAGAGATATTTGTTAGAATTTCACTCATCGGTCAGTGGTGTGGGCAACTTCTTTACTGAATCAGTAACAGTTCTCAAATACTAGAAGGATACTTCCTCACTATGTGTGTTATTATGTTGTAATGTCTATAAACCTGATATACCTTTAAATTTAATCTGCATTATTAACAATAACTTTATCACATTAGGTTTACAGACAAATGACAACAATAAATTGAGCCCTGATCTTAGTGTTTCCTGCTTTTCATAATGTAAATACTCCTACCACAATTTCAAACTACCAAAGTGATAACAACAGACTTGAGAAGTAATGAACAGTAGTACACCACTAAAAAGTATTTCTACCATCTACATACAATAGGTGTATATAAAAACTTCAAGAGCGTAAAAACAGTAACATAAAATAATTAGAAAGTAGTGAGTTCTGAGGATTTGTTACTTTTATTTTTAATATAGTTTATTTAATTTTAAGTACATAAAACTTATCTTTTTATAATGACAATGTTAATTTAACTGAGTCACAAAATTCCTGGAAATTTAATGTTATCTATTCAGCTCTCCGGGCTGGCTCTAGCACACCACTGAAAAGATAGAGAGAATATGAACAATAACTTCTTTACTAAATTTTATATCACTAACAGTATAAAGGATATGCATAAAACTGCAAAAGGGAATCAGCGAAGGGGAGTCCAACACACAATCTATTATTTCTCCATCTGCTTCACTGAATGCTCTCAGTATCATTTCCTCTCTGTGTCAATCGCCTAAAGCTCAATTCTTTAGTGTCTGCTACTCTTCTCTCTATACCACACTCTCAGATCTCATCCACTTGATGTATAACTTCTATCACTTCGATACGTTATCAACAGATCGGATCACCCATTTCTCCAAAGAAGACAAAGGGCTAACAGACTCATGAAAAAAATGTTCAACATTACTCAACATCAGAAAAATACAAATAAAAATCAATGAGATACCACCTCACACCAGTCAGAAATGGCTAAAATTAACAACTTAGGAAACAACAGATGTTGGAGAGGACACAGAGAAAGGGGAACCCTCTTACACTGCTGGTGGGAATGCGAACTGGTACGGCCACTCCGGAAAACAGTATGGAGGTTCCTCAAAAAAGTTAAAAAGAGAACTACCCTATGACCCAGCAATTGCACTACTAGGTATTTATCAAAAGGATACAAAAATAGTGATTTGAAGGGGCATATGCACCCCAATGTTTATAGCAGCAATGTCCACAATAGCCAAAGTATGGAAAGAGCCCAAATGTCCATTAATAGATGAATGGATAAAGAAGATGTGGTGTACACACACACACACACACACACACACACATATACA
The DNA here is from genome assembly GCF_002007445.2 of Ailuropoda melanoleuca. Taxonomy (NCBI): domain Eukaryota; kingdom Metazoa; phylum Chordata; class Mammalia; order Carnivora; family Ursidae; genus Ailuropoda; species Ailuropoda melanoleuca. Next base: position 11,868,899 of record NC_048223.1, on the reverse strand, counting down.
CACATATATACATACACACTGGCGTATTACTCAGCCATCAAAACAAATGAAATCTTGCCATTTACAAGGACATGGATGGAACCAGAGGGTATTATGCTAAGCAAAATAAGTCAGTCAGCAAAGTAAGTCACCATATGATTTCATTCATATGTGAAATTTAAGAAACAAAACAGAAGATCATAGCAGAAGGGAAGGAAAAATAAAATAAGATAAAAACAGGGAGGCAAACCATAAGAGACTCTTAACCACAGGAAACAAACAAGGTTGCTGGAGGGGGGATGGGTGGCAGGATGGGGTAAGTGGGTGATGGGCATTAAGGAGGGCGCTTGAGGGGCGCCTGGGTGGCGCAGTCGTTAGGCGTCTGCCTTCGGCTCAGGGCGTGATCCCGGCATTCCAGGATCAAGCCCCACATCAGGCTCCTCCACTATGAGCCTGCTTCTTCCTCTCCCACTCCCCCTGCTGATGTTCCCTCTCTCGTTGGCTGTCTCTCTCTCTGTCAAATAAGTAAATAAAATCTTTATAAAAAAAAAAGGGGGGGGGCGCTTGATGTAAATGAGCACAGGGTGTTATATGCAACTGATGAATCACAAATTCTACCCCTGAAACTAATACTACACTACGTTAATTAAATTGAATTTAAATTAAAAAAAATTTTTTAAGATTTTTTATTTATTTTATTTGACAGAGATAGCCAGTGAGAGAGGGAACACAAGCAGGGGGAGTGGGAGAGGAAGAAGCAGGCTCCCAGCAGAGGAGGCCGATGTGGGACTCAATCCCAGAACGCCGGGATCACGACCTGAGCCGAAGGCAGACACCTAACGACTGTGCTACCCAGGCGTCCCTAAATTTAAAAAAAAAATTTAAACAGACCTGATCATCTGTAATTCAAGAATTTTAAGTCATGTATAACATGCTTCCTTGAATGCCACATCAAATTCACCAAATACCACATATAAAATTAAGTCAGCACTGACTTATTTCTAGCTCTCTGCTCATACAATTAACTGATTTATTTAGTTAATGCATGAGGGTACTTTAAGTTGTTATGCAAATTTATCATGATCACCGCTATCCTGTCTTACTCAGATTCCTAGAATCATATCAATCTTCCTCTTGTGCCATTAGCTAATAAGTGTTCCCAAGTTGTCCTCCATATTCTTTCCATGATTATTACCATAATCACCACAACCTGAATTAATCTCAACTTATCTAAATTTCTATTTCCCTCATGCAAGGCATTCTGTATGACATATTCCACAGGTAAATGTAGAGAAGAGGCCACATCAAAGAGGGTAGGAAAGGCAAAGACTTGCAGGGAGCCAAACAGACCCACTGTGTGAGGGCGGGAAGTCACAGGCACAGACAGGAGAGTAGAACAGACACCACACCAGGCACACGAGGCACCCCAGGCATGGAGGACCCACACTAGGAAGACTAATCACCATAACATCTGGCTTTAAAAACCAGAGGGGCTTAACTTTGCAAGTTCTAACACTGGGGCTTATCACTGGGGCTTAACACCAGGAACTTTAAAAATCAGGAGTCTGCCTCTGGGAGAGCTCGAGGGCAATAGGAAGGAGAGTCCCTGCCCTTAAAAAAAAAAGGCATGAAACAGCATAACAGCCAGCCCCGGAGAGATAAAGAACAGAAGGAGCAGTCTGAAAAACTTGGGTTAAGGGGGGAGATTTGTTTACTAATCTCAGAGCACATGCTGGAGGGGTAGGGACCTTTGGGAGACTTCTCCAAGAACAAAAGAGCTGGCAGGTGCCATTTCCCTTCCTATCTTTCAGCCTAGATACATGGATACATACAGAACCAGTACAAACACACTCTCCATCTAGCTTGCTAACAGTGCCCTCACCCCACGCTTTCCTGTGGACCCACCCCCTCTAGCCCCACCTCCACAGGAGTCTATCCAAAGCTGTGCCACAGGCATAGGAGTGTGCAAGCAGCCCCAACAGGGACTAGGAACACCCCGAAAGTGACTCCTGCCCTAGATAAAGGGGAAGAAAACACACATACCAGTTTGATTGCAGCCCTGGCAAGGGCCTGGGGGCATACAGCTGGTCTGACTGCAGGCCTTCCCCACCAATGAAAGCTTCACATGGGTCAACACAGGGAGAGCACCCTGCAGTTTGGTGCTACTGCAGCTCTGGCAAATGCGTGGTCTGACCTAACTCAATCCCAGGGTCACCCAGATAAATAAGCACACTAATAACAAAGAGACAAACCCTGCCCATGACGGGCAGAAAGAGCCATTACAGAGAACCAGACTGAAGGCAAAGGCAGCTCAGCCACAAAAGGTGTATACAACACTCAAAGGAGACACCCCTGAAATCAAAGGTTTGGGTGAAGAGGGGACACTGCATTGTAGGGTACTACAGAATCTCTTATTCACAAAGCCATTACTTTCGATAGGAGAAGATGTAGGTGACTTTCCTAAAACACAGAAACAGAGAGAGTTAGAAAAAATGAGGAGAGACAGAGGAATATGTCACAAATAAAAGAACAGGACAAAATCACAGCTAGAGCCCTAAAATGAAATGGAGGTAATATGCCTGAGAGAAGATTTAAAGTAATAGTCATAAAGATACTCACTAGATTTGAGAAAAGAATAGAGGATCTCAAAGAGAGCCTTAATGAAGAGATAGAAAATATAAAAAAGAACCAATCAGAGATGAAGAACTCAGTAACTGAAATTAAAAATACATTACAAAGAATAAATAGTAGACTAGAGGAAGCAGAAGAATGTATCAGTGACTTGGAGGACAGATTAATGGAAAGCAATGACACTGAACAGGAGAGAGGAAAAAATAATAAAAATAAATGAAAACAGACTTAAGCGGGACGCCTGGATGGCTCGGTTAAGCATTTGCCTTCGGCTTAGGTCATGATCCTGGGGTCCTGGGATCAAGCCCCACGTCGAGCTCCCTATTCAGTGGGGAGCCTGCTTCTCCCTCTGCCTGCCACTCCTCCTGCTTGTGTGCTCTCGCTCTCTCTCTCTGACAAATAGATAAATAAAAACTTCAAAATAAAAGACATAAGGAACTCAGTGACACCAATACGCATAATATTTGCATTACAGCGATCCCAGAAAAAGGAAGGAGAGAAAAGTGGGCATAAAATTTATCTGAAGAAGTAATAGCTGAAAGCTTTCTGAATCTGGGGAAGGAAACAGAAATCCACATCCAGGAGGCACAGAGAGCCCCCCAAAAAATCAACCCAAGGAGGTGCCCACCAAGACACAAAGTAATTAAAATGGTAATAAAGAGAGTATTTTAAAAGCAGCAAGAGAAAAGGAAATAATCACATACAAGAAAACCCCACCAGGCAATCGGCCGATTTTTCAGCAGCAACTTTGCAGACCAAATGAGAGTGGCATAATATACTGGGCCACTGAAAGAAGTGCTGAAGGGAAAAAACTTGCAACCAAGAATACTCGATCCAGCAAGGCTATCATTCAGAAGAAAAGGATAAATAAAGAGTTTCCCAGACACACAAAAGTTAAAGGAGGTCATGACTACTAAAGCAGGCTTACAAGAAATGTTAAAGGGGACATTTTGAGTAGAAAGGAAATACCATAAAGCAAGAGTAAGAAAAGTAGGACACAGTAAAAATAAGTATGTCTATAAAAATCAGTCAAGGGATTCACAAAAGCACTGAATCACTATATTTTACCCTGAAACTACTAGAACAATGTATTTTCATTACAATGGAATGAAAGTTTTTAGAAAACATTTTTAAAAATAAAATTAAAGTTATAAGTAATATTGATCCAGTCCAGGGCTACATAGTATATGTATTAGGCTTGGGGGTCTTACAGTCTCTCTGTCTACTATTCAACTCTACCATCATAGCCTGAATGCTGCCATATATAATATGTAAGTGAATGGATGTGTCTATAGTCCAATAATATTCATAAAAGCAGGAATCTGAGCCACTAGCAGTAGTCAATTCCTGATCTAGTTCATCTTATTCATCTCCACTAAAGAATAAAAAATCATACTGCATTTTTCCTCAATATAGACCAATTATGTTTACATATACTGTGTGCTATTTATATACATTATCTAGAATAAACATGCACAAAAAACTTGTAAGAAAACATATTATATCAATACAGACAAATGAAAGATCTGAAAATGTGATAATCTTGTCCACAGTCACATACCTAGCAAGTGGCACAGTCCACTTAGATCTCAAGGTAAACCTGAATTCTCTATCTCCATGTCAGGATAACAGACTGCAAATATTATGTTTTCTTTTTCCCTTGTGTGGAGAGAATCTACTAGGGCTTTTGATGCTTTAAATCAGAAAGTAACTATAGGAACATGTTTGTTCTAGCATATAATATGTAACCCATTGGTGAAAAAAATTTATCCTTGAGCACTAAAACTTAACTGATAGAAAGGTACAATTTATTTTCTAATTCTGCCAACTACAGCCTATTTAAACGGCGATGGTTATTACCAACAAATTACTAACACGTTCCAATTAGTATATGTATATGTGTATTTATTAGAATATACGATAATATAATTTTTTTTTACTTCAAGCAATAGTGAGGATATAAGAATACCAGGAAGAGCTTCATATTACCACACCCCCTAACTCTGAATCCCAATCTGAAGAATAACATTATTAACAGTTTGACCACTACCCTGCCATAAATATATATGTTTTTGCATATATAAATACATACCAAAATATGCCTTACTTATTTTATTGTTTTACTTTCTTTTTCTAACTATATTTCCATTAAATATTTTTTAATTAATAAGAATCTTCCATACAATTACAATGAATTCCAGAATAGTACTCTACATAATACATATTAAATTTATTTAATTACTTCCCTGTCAGTGAGCACTTAGACTATCTCTAGCTTTTAAACTATTAAAGAGCTAGAACAATTGTCCTTGTACAGTAACTCTTATTATACAGTAATGAATTTCTCTCTAGGACAGACACAGAATCCTTGATCAAAAATTCAAACTTTAAAAAAAAAAAATTCAAACTTTGACCAACTGCTGCAAAAAACCTACAAAAACCCTGCCAATGGCTAATGTTCACATTTATAATACTACCAGACAGAAGTTAAGAGAATGGAAGAACCAGATCAAATATTATAAGAATGAATTTTAAGAACTCTCTAAATTCTGTCTACCTCTCTCCATTTCCACTGTAATCACTCCAGTTCAAGTTGTCAATATAACTGGCTTTCATACTGCAATATGCTCCTCTAACAAGTCTTCTTGCTTCTACTGTTGCCCCTCCCAAATATTCACTATACTACCCTAAGAGTGATTTTCTAAATCTCTCCCATGCATTTCTTCCATGCTTAAAATCCTAAAGTGACTTCTTGCTATCCCTAAGAAGAAAAACTCAAAATTCCTAATATCATTTAATCAGTTCCCTGTATAATATAGCCCCACTTTACTCACAAACTTTAATCTCATGTCACTGTCCATCCCAACCCTGAAAAAATAAAAAAGAGAAAGAATGGCTTTATTTTAGTCTCTCAAACATACCATGATTCCTCCTAACTCAGAGTCTCTGTACATACCATTCCTTCAATCTGAAATTAATACCCTGATCTCTTCTTTCCAAACCTTTCTTCTGCATCAGAGTTAAGCTCAACTGTCTTTTCCATTGAAAAGTAGACTAAATCAAGGCATGTGGTAAAATTCTCACAAAATTCTCTAATTCACCTTCCTAGCACCCACAATGGCAGATCTATAGATTTTGTGATTATTTCATTAATACCTATTTATATAAGCTTCATGACAACACAGACTGAATCTCTACTACATGCTATTTCTCCCCAGAACTTGACATATCTTCAGATACTATGTAGCAGAATATAAAAATATGTGGTAACTGATAATATTTCACAATGCCTAACAGTGAACACCACTAAGGTGACAAATTCATCAGTGATAATAATATCTAAGTAAGCTAAGAAGTAACAAGGTCACAAAAAAATTAAAAAAAAAATAAAAAACAAGGTCACTCACTGGAATTACCTTTTTTGTGTCTACTTATAATAATCATTAATCAACTAAACATTAAGAATTGCTTGGTCAAAATATTTTGTTTTTGAGGAGGCTGTAGAGATCAATTTATTTTCTCCCTCTTTTTTGTTTTTTTTTTTAATAATTATGTTTTTTTAAAAGATTTTATTTATTTATTCGACAGAGACAGAGACAGCCAGCAAGAGAGGGAACACAAGCAGGGGCAGTGGGAGAGGAAGAAGCAGGCTCATTGCAGAAGAGCCTGATGTGGGGCTCGATCCTATAACACCGGGACCACGCCCTGAGCCGAAGGCAGACGCTTAACCGCTGTGCCACCCAGGCGCCCCTCTCCCTCTTTTTTTGAAGTAGGCTCCACACCCAGCATGGAGCCCAACTTGGGGCTTCAACTCAACCCTGAAATCAAAAGTCAGACACTCAACCAACTGAGCCACACAGGTGCCCCAATTGGGATCAATTCTAATATACTGCCTTCACTTTACAAATGATGGAAACTGAAGTTTACAAATACTAAGAAATATATTTCCTTCCACTTACAATGCAGACATGGTACTGCTGGCTGGCTGGATTAAACAAGGTAATATATGCTGCTACAATATCTGTCAAAATCCTCAGAGAACTGGACGCCCCCAATAAATGCTCCTTAGATCTCAACTTGGCCAAGAGTACAATCTCCCACTGACAGATTGAAAGCAAAGTTCGTTTACCCACCTAACATATCACCACTATCCAATACCCATAATCATAATATAGGTTTACATTTTAATGGAAAAAATTCAGTTACTCACCAAAAAATGACGTTAAATACTAGTATGTCAATATAACTTCTCTTTAAATACAACGTGTATTTAAATACAACCTCTGCTCCATATTTAATCAAAGAAATATTTCTAATGGGCCTACCTAATACCTAATAATATAAAATAAAAATGTGCAGTTTTGTCAGAAACAAGGGTTATAAAACACTATGTTAAGTATGGTGCTAGAAGAAAAGCAAAGAACATTACAGGACCACAGGAGGAAACCTACCCTAACTTTTGAGGGGAAAGAAGAGTTTTGCTGGAGGCATGACACATCAGCTAAGACCTACAGGATTAGTGAGCCTGCAGGTAAGAGCAGAGGTAAGAAGGCACTGCTGGCAGGACAAAGATTTTAAAAAAAGAAAGAAAATATTATGTGGAGAACTCCAAAATTATTTAGGAAGTATTAAGACACACGAGTTAAGTAATTTGAAAGGACTTAAATTTTATCTCCTATATTTAGGGGGGAAAGGGATAGGTTTTTCAAGCATGTAAAGAAATTTAGACAGCTCTTTTTGTCTTGGATACCTGAAGGGAAAAAAAAAAAAAAAAGGCCAGGAAACCAATTAAAAGGTGCCCACAATCTCGTGGGAAAGAAGTATATAAATGAACTGGGGTAATAAAGATATAAATAATTACATAAACTGTTGATCGCTTTCATTATATCTAAACCATTGTTCTCATATAGGATCACAGTATGTGGATTCCTAATTTGCATCCTGATGAAACCTACAGAAGGGAAAGTATCTGCTACTACATATTTCCCAAAGAATACAAAATAAGACTCAATTCTAGATCCATCCTACAACTCCAACAAATCTAATGAGATGCTACCAGAAATGCCAATGCAACCAGAATGGCCCAAAAATCACTATCTCAAGAAAAGAAGGTGGGGGAGGTTAGAGGGTATGTGTTGGAGAAACAGTATGATATAACTTCTGTAAATGGTCCCACGAAATATTTACAGTTTGCAGGCAATTCATTCTCTATCACAATTTGTAGCACAAAAGCAGTCAAACAATTTGTAAAAGAGTAAGTATGACTCTGTACCAATAACACTTTATTTATAAAGAACACGCAGCATGCCAGATTTGGTCCACGGGTCACAGTGTGCTGACCCCTGATAAGGAGAGTAACATTTTCTTTGCTTAATACCACAAAAATACTGATATTACAATAGCAAGGGCCATGCACAGATATGGTAATTATACAATCTAACAGCTGTTTGATTTCGGACATACTGCTCAACTATCAGAGAACCTACTTGTGTGTCTCATTAAAGCATTTCATACACAAAAATGTCATTTAAAAAAAAAAAGAAAGCTGCAATACTTACTGTAACACTGGTAACTCTGAAGTAATCATTGCTGAAGAGGTCTTTCCAACAATGCAGCAAAAGAATCAAGTGCTGTACAACTCAAAACTTTTTAAATAACCTCAAAGTCAATCCTGTTAATTCAAAAAAAAAAAAGAAGACAATTATTTTATTTCCAGCTTTACTGAAGTATAACTGACAAATAACATTGTATGATATTTAAAGCATACATGATGATTCTATATACGTATACATTGTAAAGGACTCCTCCCCATGAAATTAATTAACATATCCATCACCTCACAAATGAAGGTGGGAATACTGCTATCCACCTTACAGAAATAAAAAGATTATTAGAATGGACAGCTGTATGCCAATAAATTATATAACCCATTGTTAAATGGACAAATTCCTAGAAACACACAAATTGCCAAAACTGGCTTAAGAAAAATAGAAAATCTGAACAGATTATACTGATGTAAAAATCCTAAAAACAAAAACCTAGCAAACAGAATCCAACTACATACTGAACGTAATATATGCCATGGGCAAATGGGATTTATTCCAGGAACGCAAGAGTGGTTCAACTTAGAAACATCGGTCGAGTTAATACATTAATAGAAAGAAAGAAAAATGAACTATATGATCATCTCAAATTACTACAGAAAGCATCTGGCAAAATCTCAAGGGAAACCAAAAAGCCAAATACTCTTTCGTAATAAAAATATTTTAAAAACTAAAAAGGGAACTTTCTTAATATGATAAAGGGCACTTATGAAGAAAAATAGGTAGCTTCATTAATGGTGAAAGACTAAAATAAAAGCTTTCCCCCTAAAATCAGGAAGAAAACAACAATGTCCATTTTCACCACACCTTTAAAAATGTACCACTGTATGTTCTAGCAAGAGACAAGAGACAATTAGGCAAGAAAGAGACATGAATTACATCCAAACAGAAAAGAATTGTGTTATCTCCACTCACAGACAGCATAATAGTTTATGTACAGGAAATCTCAGAGAATCAACAGCAACATAATACTAGTAAAGAAAAGTTTCAGGGTGCAAATAACATACAAAAATCAATTGTGTTTATTAGAACTAATAAATTTATCAATGTTGCAAGATACAAAAATATGAAAACAATTGGTTGTGTTTTTGTACACTAACAATGAACAAATCAAGAAGGAAATAAGGGAAAATTTTCCATTTGTAATATTATCAGAAAAAATAAAGTAATCAAAAATAAACAACCAGGGCATCTGGGTGGCTCAGTTAAGCGTCTACCTTCAGCTCAGGCCATGATCCCAGTGTCCTGGGATCAAGTCCGGCATCAGGCTCCCTGCTCAGCAAGGAGTCTGCTTCTCCCTCTCCCTTTGCCCCTCTGCCTGCTCCTGCTCTCTCTCTCAATTAAATAAATAAATCTTTTTTTAAAATGTTTAAAACATAATAAAAAATAAACAACCAGGGTGAAAGACCTGTATGCTAAAAACTAAAAACACTGCTGAGAGAAATGAAAGACGACACCGATAAATGGAAAGACATCCACTGTTCATGAATAGGAAAACTTATTATTGTTAGGCAGTCAACACTATCCAAAACAATGTACAGATTCAATGCAATTGCTATCAATATCCCAAATACATTTCTGCAGAAATAGAAAATTCCATCCAAAAGCTGTATCTAATGTCAAAGAAGAGACTCTTAAAAGCCAAGACAACACTGAAAAAGACCAAAGCTGCAAGTCTCATACTTCCTGACTTCAAAACGTACCACAAAGTGACAATAATCAAGACTGTGTTTCTAGCACAAAGACAAACAAAGAACAATGGAAGAGATCCCAGAAATAAACCCTCACACATACTGTCAAATGAATTTTCACAAGGGTGCCAAAACCATGCAACATGGAAAGGACAGACTTTTCAACAAATGATACTAGTAAGAGTGGACATTCACATACTAATGATTAAGTTGTACCCTGACCATACGTCATATACAAAAATTAACTCAAAATAGATCAAACATCTAAATGTAAATGCTAAACTATTAAACTCTTTTTCAGAAAACATAGAGCAAAAGCTTTATGACATTCTATGTGGCATTAATTTCTTACATATGACACCAAAAGCACAGGCAGCAAGAGAAAAAATAGATAAGATGAAATCAGAAACTTGTGGGGGCACCTGGGTGGCTCGGTTGGCTGAGTGTCCGTCTCTTGGTTTTGGCTCAGGTTGTGATCTCATGAGTCATGGGATCAAGGCCCTGTAGGCTCTGCACTCAGCAGGGAGTCTGCTTGGGATTCTCTCTCCTCTCCCTCTGCTCCTCCTCTGCTCATAGGCGGACGCGCACACTCTCTCTCTCAAATAAGTAAGTGTTTAAAAAAACCCAGAAAATTCTGTGCATCAAAGGACACTATCAAGAGAGTAAAAAAGAAAGCAGAGGGGAGCCCGGTGGCACAGTTGATTATAGCTTCCGACTCTTGGTTTTGGCTCAGGTCGTGATCTTGGGGCTGTGTGTTTAGAATGACTAAAATTTAAAAGACCATTTCAAGTGTTGGTGAGGAGACAGAAGAATGGGAAATTTCACAAATGGCTAAAGGGAATGAAAAATAGCATAAACCCTTTCAAAAAAGGGTTGGCAGTTCCTTAAAAAGTTATACATATATTAGTCATGACTAAGCAACGTCTCTCCTCGGTATTTGTCCAAGTGAAAAGAAAGCTTACATTCATACAAAAACATATATTCAAATGTTTATAGCAGCTTTATTCATAATTCCCAAAAGCTGGAAACATCCCCCAAAACTGCCTAAAGCAAATGACTAGATATATAATATGGTACATCTACACAATGAAATACTATCAAAAAATTAAAAGGAAGACTGCTACTGATTGATATATGCCACAATATTGGTGAATCTCAAGTGCACAAACTATATACATATTATATAATTCCATTTATGAGATATTACGGAAAAGTACAAAGACAGAGAACAGGTCAGTGGTTGTTAGGGGTTGAGGGAGAAGAGGACTGACTAAAAAGAGAGGCGTAATAGAAACTGGGGGTAAATGTTGCATGCAAATTTAATACTTTTCTTTGAAATCCAACCAGAATTTTTTTGTAGAAATTACTGAAATAATTCTCAAATAAACAGGAAAAGAAAAAGGAACTATAAGAACCAAAACAATCTGGAAAAAGAACAAATAAGATTCATATTACCTAATTCCTATAAACATACAAGCTTACACAACTTTATATAAGAAACACAAAAACGGACTGTTTTACATACTCCCGTGCAACTTGGATTTTTCACTCAGGAAATCACTGTGGACCTCATTTGTTTTAATTATTATTTCTTTAAAAGTATTTAAGCCATTCTTTACTGAAAGTTTAGACCGTTTCTAATTTTTTACTACTGTATACAATGCTGTCATCTATCCTTCCTCAACTACACAAACATATTCGTAGGACAGATTCCTTGTGATGAACATTTATAAAACATTCATACGATTTTTTACTGCCAAATTTCCCTCTAAAAATACTATACCAATATGCACTCCTCTTACCAGTATATGTTGAATTAGTTAAATATAAAAATATACTCACTACATATTTAAGTTTATTTAAAGTAATACAGTTTCAGCTTTATACCAATACACCTTTAAAGGTAGAACACATCAATACACCCTTCCTGCTCTAGACTGTAACCACCTTGCTTTGAAAACAAAGTCCACACCAAGCTTTTAGATCATATACCAAGATGTCTAATGACGATTTGGGACATTTGCAAGATTTTGAAAATCTCAATTCATGGATATTTTACTTAAGAAAAATAATCTGGTGCATTTTCATTCTCTACTCACTTTTTCACTGAGTATCTTATTTTACTGAGCACATCCAACTTTGTCTTAGAAATCTGTACATTGTGCCTCGTCTACTCTGTACAGCTTTAGAAATATTTCCCTCAGTGGCGAAGATATAAATAAATGATGAGTTTCAGTCTTTCCCTTAACATTATGCCAACCCTTAAACTAATTATTTTATTCTAACCATAAGTTAAAAGCCTTGTTTGTATTTAGTATTTTTCAGAAGCCATGTTAACATTATTCCTATAGTTCTGTCAATTTTATAAATTATCCTTGGCCACATATAAATCTATTCTGTTTTTATAGGCTGTCATCCTTAAACTGGTATTGCTCTAACCACTGAGATTTCCTTTTTTTCTTAATATTGAGAACACCCAATATTAATAACTATTTACTGAGTACTGCCTACATGCTAGGCATAATGTTTATTTTTAAGAATGAAAATTCCCCATTTTTTCAGAGTTAGCTTGGTTTTGAAGATACTCTACATAAAAGAACAACCCTTCCTCCCTCCCCCACCCTCACCTCTCTCTGAAAGTTTTTCTAATATCTAAGTACATTTCTCATGATGAGGAACTTTGTTCTCTATGCTGACCTGATTACTTCTTCATTTCTCCAATCAGTTCTCACCTTCATAAATAAAGTGCAAAAGAGTTATTTCCCTCATTTTGTCAAAATTCTAAGAGATTTTTTTTAAAAATGGTGAAACTACGAAATATCAGGCAGAAAATCAGTAAGGACATAGGTAAACTCATAACCTCACCAATAAACTGGATATAAAGGACATCTATAGACTACTTCATCTATTAACAGCAGAATTCACATTCTTCTCAACCTCACTTAGAACACTGATCAGACATGACCATATTATGAGCCATTAAATAACATTAACAAATTTGAAAGAAAAAATCATACAGTGTACACTTCACACTAAAATGAAATTAGAAATCATCACTAGAAAGAAAGCTGAAAAATCCCAAAACACATGCAGATTAAACAACACACTTCTAAATAACATAAGTGAGAGAAATTTCAATAGAAATTTTAAAATATTTTGAGCTAAAGGAATATTAAAATACAACTTAATAAAATTAACAGGTGCAGCAAAAGTAATGCTTAGAGAAAAATTTATAGCACTGAATGCATACAATAGAAAAGAAAAATCTAAAAATCAATCATTTATTAAGCTTTCATCTTAGGAAACTAGAAGAAACAAAAGCAAGCAGAAGAAAAATAATAATTAGAGCAGAAATCAAAGAAGCTGAAACAGTAAATCAACCATGAAAATAACTGAAATCAAAAGCTTTTTTCAGAAACATCAAAAAATCAATAACCTCTAGGCAGGCTAATTAAGAAAAAAAGAGACAAGACACAAATTACTAAAATGAGAAATCAAAGAAGAAATAGCATTGTAGAATCCGATGACATTAAAAAGATTTAAAAAGGTTTACTGTGAATTATTCCCACAGATTTGATAACTTAGATGAAACAGACCAATTCCCTGAAAGACACTACCTGCAAAAAATCTGAATAGTCTTATTTTAAGAAACTGAATATAATTAATAACCTTCTAAGACAAAAAAACACCAGACCCAGATGGGTTCACTAATGAATCTACCAAACATTTAGGGAAGAAGTTACACAAATTCTTTACAATATCCTCCAGAATATATAAGTAGAGGAAATACTTACTAACTCATTCTATGAAGACATTATCCTAATACCAAAACCAAAGACATTACAAGAAAACTGCCGAGCAATATCTCTCACAAACACAGAGGTAAAAATACTCAACAAAACATTAGCAAATCAAGAATTTTAAATGTATTAAAAGAATTGTACACCACAACTAAGTGGTGTTTACCCCAGGTATGCACAATTACTTAACATATGAAAATCAAATAATGTAACGTATCACACATCAAGAGGCAAGGAAGAAAAATCACATGGTGGTATCAAATGAACAGAACGCATTTCCACAAAATCCAACACACATCTGTGATTTTAATAAAAATTCTCAGTAAGTAAAATAGAGGACAACTTCCTCAACTTGGTAAAGGACACCTATAAAAATCATACAGCTAACAACCTACATAACTGTGAGAAAGGACAAACTTTCCCACTAAGAACAGGAACAAAACAAGGACAACTTCCCTCTTACCATTCCTTTTCAACACTATCCAAGACCAAGCAAATGCATTAAGACAAGAAAAGGAAATAAAATGTATACAGACTGGGAAAGGAGAAATTAAGCTTTCTTTGTACACAGATTACACAACTGTCTATGCAGGAAATCGGAAAGAACAGACCCCCCCAAAAAAAAACAAAACACCCACCCTCGTGGAACTAAAAGCAATTACAGTAGGGCTGCAGGATATACAGTTAATATATAAAATACCTTTCAAATAAGCAAACGAATAAATGGAATTTGAAATTAACACCACAATGACATTAACCTTGGCACCAAAAAAAGAGAGAAAACAGGTATAAATCCAACAAAATATGCACAAGATCTATATAAGGAAAACTGTAACTTGATGAAACTTGATGAACAAAATCCAAGAACTAAATAAATGGATACCTATTTCATGTTCCCCGGTAAGACTCAGTATTGTCAAGACATCAATCCTTCCCAAATTGATCTATAGATTCAACACAATCCCAATCAAAATCCCAGCAAATTATTTTTGTATTTATCACAAACTGATGCTAAAGTTTACAGGGAAGACAAAAAGACCCAGAATAGTCAATACAGTATTAAGAGAGAAGAACAAACTTGGAAGAATGACACTACCCAACTTACTGTAAAACTATAGTAATCAAGACTGTACCAAAATCCAAAGTAGATCAATAGAACAGAATAGAGAGACTGTAAATAGACCACACAAATACAGTCAACCGATCTTTGACAAAGGAGCAAAGATAATATACCATGGATAAAAGACAGTCTTTCAACATATGAAACTAGACACTGACATGCAAAAAAACTAAAACCAAAAACAAAAACCCTTAAACACAGATCTTACATTCATCACAAAGGTAACTCAAAATGGATCAAAGACCTAAATGTAAACTCAGAAGTATACAACCCTTAGAAAGTAACATAGGAGAAAATCCAGATGACCCTGGGTATGATGATGACTTTTTAGATACAACACCAAAGGCAAAGCTATGAAAATTTTTTTTGACAAACTGGACTTCATCAGAATTTTTAAATTCTCCTCTGCAAAAGACACTATCATGAGAATGAGAAGACAACTCGCAAACTGGGAAATAATACTTCCAAAAATATTTTTATCTTTCTAACTTCTGAAGTGTCATTCAAATTATACAAAGAATAAAACAACCAACCTATTAAAATATGGGCATAATTTCTGAACCAATACCTCAATGAAGAAGATACATGCATGGCAGATAAATGTATGAAAAAACACTCAAGCATCTCCTGTCACTAAGGAACTGCAAATTAAAAAAACAAAAACAAACCCAAAAAACAAAAAACAGTGAGATACCTCTACACACCAACTAGAATGGCAAAAATCCAGAACATTGACAAAACCAAATGCTGGTGAGGATGTGAAGCAACAGGAATGTAAAATGATGCAACAACTTTGGAAGACAATTTGGCGGTTTCTTAGAAAACTAAACATACTCTTAAAATATGATCCAGCAGTCATGCTCCTAAGGTATTTATCCAAAGGAGATGAAAACATCTCAATACAAAAACCTGCACATAGATGTTTTGAGCAGCTTGATTCGTAACAGTCAAAACATGGAAGCAACAAAGCTGTCTTTCAAGGAGGTGAATAAACAAACTGTGTGGTACCTGCAGGCAATGGAATATTACTTAGCCCTAAAAAGAAATAAGCTATCAAGCCATGAAAAAAGACAGGGAGGAATACTAAATGCATATTACTAACTGAAAGAAGCCAATCTGAAACTGCTACATATTATGATTTCAACTACACAGCATTTCGGAAAAAGCAAGACTATGAAAACAGTAAAAAGACCAGTATTTGCCAGAAATCAGGGGGCAGGAGGGATGAAAAGACAGAGCACAGAGGAATTTTAGGTCAGTGAAAGTTTTCTATCTGATATTATAAAGATGGACATGTCATTATACATTCATCAAAACCTGCAGAATATACAACACCAAGAGTGAACCCTAATATAAACTATGGACATTGGAGGATAATGATGTGTCATTGTAGGTACCCTGACAGAACAAATGTACCATTCTGGTACAAGATATTGATAGTGGGGGAGGCTGTTATCTATGTGGGGACAAAAGGTATAGGAAGTTCCTGTGTCTTTTGCTCAATTTTGCTATGATCCTAAAACTGCTTTTTGTGCCCTTAAAAAAAAAAAAAGTAAATAGCTTATCAACAGTTTAATGTTTTCAACAGATGCTAACTTATGTCCATATACCGTAATATAACTTTTCCTCTGGTCAATCTTGTAATTTTATGTGGATTTAAGCACATGTACGCAAGAGTGCATCTATACTCACAGATACAGAGGAACAATGCCCTTTCTACTTAAACATTTGGTATCTCCATCTGTTTGTCATGCACTCACTGCCACGAATGATGAAAGGAAGAAAAATGCAGATCTTAACTGCTACTCTGTTCATTTCCTAACATAAAATTCTGTTTTATAAATTTGTACTACCTGAATGAAGAACAAAGGTTAAAGAGAAATACCTGTAGTTTCTTTCCAATTACATGCATTTTCACCTGTATAGTACAAGATGATATTCTTTAATCAGAAGAATCAGTCTGTAAGACATATAATACAATCTAATTTATTCAGGCCCTTTTTTTTTTTATCATTCCTAATTACTTATCTGAGTTGCCCTGAAAAATCTCTTAGCAGTGGGGGCACCTGGATGATTCAATTGATTAAGCATCCGACTCTTGATTTCGGATCAGGTCATGATTTCAGGGTCATGGGATCAAGCCCCGCACCAGGCTCCATGCTCAGTGCAGAATCTGCTTGTCCCTCCCCCTCTCTCTCTCATGTGCACACAAACAAATAAAATCTTTTTAAAAAGACAGAATCTCTTAGCAGTGAAGCGTGTGTATATATATATCTGCATGTATGTATAAACACACATATACACGATTTACAAAGCAATGATTAAAATGACAATTACATTATTTCTAAAACTGCTTTTCAATAATTTTAGTTAAGCACTACCCTGTACCAAAATAGAAGGAATATGTTCATTTACTATTTTTACTAGAATTATGATTGTTACCTTTGCTTATATCAAATTAAAGACATTAAGAGAAAAAATTTTGTCCAGTATAACACACATGAATATATACTTCATACAATACAGAACTTAAGTAGCATTTAATCAAGAAAACAAAGTTCCAATCTCTCTTCCCAGTAAAATTTAGCCTATACAGTTGACCCTTGAACAACACAGGTATGAAGTGCACAAGTCCATTTACACGTGGATTTTTTTCGATAAATACAGCACAGTACTATAAATGTTAACTTCTCTTATGATTTTCCTAATAACACTTTATTTTCTCTAGCTTACTTTACTGTAAGAATACAGTACAGAAAACATATAACATACAAAATTTGTGTTAACAGACTATCTCACCAGGTGGATTCTGATCAGCAGTAGGCTAATAGTAGTTAAGTTTTATGGTAGTCAAAAGTTATATGCAGATTTTCAACTATGAGAGGAGTTGCGCCCCCTAACTCCCATGTTGTTGAAAGGTCAACTATAAATGAGAAAGATTTTCTACCTCTTTTACTGAATAAAAAGTATGTCAAAATAGAATTAATTCTCCAAGATACATATCCATTCACACTACAAGATGGCCCAAACAGGAAACAGGCAGCATTATGACATAAGAAATGGGGAAGTGGTAAACTTCTGAAAATATAAACCTAAAAAATTTCAAATACTAAAGAGACAAAAGGATAATTTACACCAAAATTGAATTATGTGCTCAATGGGACAGAGATAAAAGGTTCATCAGTAAGAGCAAGTTGGTTCATTAGTCTGCTTTCTCTTCTAATAACATATTACAAAAAGCTATTATTCTTAGCATTTCTGAGTAACATAACCTTAAAAATGAAAAGGAATATAGCAGAATGGTTTAAGAGTTCAGGCTCTGGAGCCGGGTTATCCAGGCTCTTAGAATAACATGCTTTCTAACTGTAACTTACTATATATCTCATTATTCCTATTTCTCAAAGAGGAAGAATAAAAGAAGAAAATTTCAAATGATTGCTGGGAGAAGTAACTGGAAGAATGCCCATAACTCTTTAATAAATATTAACTCTAAGCTACAGGAGAAAGGAGCAAATAAAAATATAAAGGAATGGCAGTGAGTGCAACTATTTTTTTCCCTTTTCCTTCCTTCATTGCCATATTCTTAATGCCTGACACTTAGTAATTATTTGTTGAATTAACAAGAAGTGTGTAAGCATATGTGTGTGTGCGCGCGCGCACGTATTAAAAGCAGAAAATGAAAAACTGAACATGAGGAGAACTCCCAAAGTTAACAAACTAACCAAAGATAGGAGCTTTTTCTTGAAAAGAAAAAGGAAACCAAAAAGAACAGGTCAGGGTTGAATTCTCAGTTAACTCATTTAGCAGTGACACCTAAAACTGGTATGGGAAAGAGGGAGACCAAACGGGGGCTAGAGGATGAGACAAAAGCAGGGTACATCAGAATGGAAGAGGGTTATGTTTGAAAAAGCCCCTACAAATGATTTTTTTTAATTTTTTCCTTTTTTTTAATAATATTTATTTTGTTATATTAGTCACCATACAGTATATCCCCAGTTCTTGATGCAATGTTCCATGATTCATTACTTGCATATAACACCCAGTGCACCATGCAATATGTGCCCTCCTTAATACCCACCACCGGCCTATCCCAATCCCCCACCCCGCTCCCCTCTGAAGCCCTCAGTTTGTTTCCCAGAGTCCACAGTCTCTCATGGTTCATTCCCCCCTTCTGTTTACATGCTAAGTGAAATAATCAAGCAGAGAAAGACAATTATCATATGGTTTCACTCATTTATGGAACATAAGAATAGGAAGATCGGTAGAAGGAAGGGAAGAATGAAGGGGGGGTAAACAAATGATCTTATACACAGATAAAATCCCCCAACTCAGATGAAATGTCTCTGGATTAAAGGAAAATAACAAGCTTTTTTTTTTTTAAGACTTTATTTATTTATTGGACAGAGAGAGACACAGAGAGAGAGGGAACACCAGCAGGGGGATTGGGAGAGGGAGACGCAGGCTTCCTGCCAACCAGGGAGCCAGATGCGGGGCTCGATCCCAGGACCCTGGGATCACAATCTGAGCCGAAGGCAGACGCTTAACGACTGAGCCACCCTGGCACCCCTTAATTTCTTCTATATTAACCAGTCTCTCCCCAAAGCTTTACGCATTAAGATCTGAAAATGCAATTCCATGATAAACATATTCAATTTCTTTCCCAAAAATGCTGCCTCCACATCTTCTCCTTATCTACTCACATTTTTCCTTTACTTTTAGTATTCCCCTAACTTTATCTTAACTCCAATGACATGAAATTACACCAAGAACCTTAACACTCTCCTAACATCTCAACTTCAGCGCTCCTCCTCCATTACTCTAGTATTAATTCCAAAGTGCTTGTTATTTCTCTTACAAGATCACTGTCTTGTTTCTGTATACATGTACATACTATACATCATGCCACATAACCCACTCTTCCTGAAGTAAACCGGGAAGCTCTAACCTTGAAACCTAGGCAGAGTTCGGTCTCATAAGCTTTCACATCACTTTGTACATACAACTGAGAGTACTTTTTGCCACATATTTTGGGTGTGTACATGTATTATTTTGTAATTAGCAGTGTTACAACTTTCATTCAGTTCTCTACCTTTTTTAAAAAGATTTTATTTAAGACAGAGAGAGAGCAAGAGAGCAGATGAACACACAGGAGCAGGGGGAGGGGCAGAAAGAGGGAGAAGCAGACTCCCCACTGGGCAGGGAGCCTGATGTGGGGCTCATTCCCAGGACCCTAGGATCATGACCTGAGCCCAAGGCAGACACTTAACCAACTGAGCCACCCAGGTGCAATTCGCCACATTATTTTTAGTGATTCATTGGCATTTCTAGCTCTTCAGGAGATTTATGATCTTCTAGAAAGAATTATCCTCTCTTTCTGCTCCTAAAGAATTGTGCAGTACCTAGCACCCAGAAAAGGCGCTTAATAATTAACAACTGTAAAACATAAAGATAAACCAATTCATTAGTAAGTTTGTTCTTAATGCTATTGTGCACAGGGTCTTTTTTCATTATGTTTTCTAACTGGTTACACAGCTATGATATGATTTAAATTTAATCTAACTGAAATTTCTGATTTCCAGAAATCTGTAAAACACTGGAACCACAAAAAGACGTCAAGTTCTGGCAAGATCCATACCTGGTTTCTCTCTACGGAATACTGCATCCTGGCCAAGGTAATGAGTTGGGTTTCAGGAATACAAATAAGGCAGGTATACTATGTGAAAAAGGCAGAAAAATCTAAGAGCATCAGTTGATAGATCCAAACTACAGCTTTAATGAGGGATTAAAAGTGAGATACAAAATAGCAAATCTAACAAACGGGAGTAAAATTTGGGGCACCTGGGTGGCTCAGTCAGTTAAGCGTCTGCCTTTGGGACAGGTCATGATCCCAGATCTGAGCCTGGCATCAGGCTCCCTGCTCAGCGAGGAGCCTGCTTCTCCCTCTCCCTCGGCCGCTCCCTCTGCGGCTCCCCTTGCTTGAGCTCTCTCACTCTCAAGTTCTCTCAAATAAATAAAATCTTGAAAAAAAACAAAATAAAAGACCAGGAGTAAAATTATAAACACAAAGTAGAAGCAAGAGAAAAGAATCAAATATAAAACACTGTATCAAACACCAGAAAAGGTTGGAAAGAATGAAAGTTCAAAGACTACAGAGGCTTAGTATGTAGATGTGTGGCAGAGTCAACATTCACTTGTATCTCTATTATTAATCCAACTCAATCAAAATTTAAGAAACCATTACAAATATATATTCATTAGCATTTTAAAAGAAAAATTTTAACTTAAATATATTTAAATATAAAGCCTTCCAAAGTTTTCTTATACCATGTTAAAGCACACAAATATTGATCACAAATACATCATTGATTGGCATGCTCTAAATTTAAAGAGTATTAAAAATGCCATCAGACTTTTTTTTTGAACAGAGGGTAAGACAGTGGCAAAGGAGTAGGAGGACCCTGGGGTCATCTATTCCCACTGATACAACTAGATAACTATCAAGTAATCCTAAATACTCCAGAAATCAATCTGAAGACGGGCAGAAGAAACTCCACAACTAAAGGTAGAGAAGAGGCACATCAAAGAAGATGGAAAGTGTAGAGACGGCTTGGGAGAGAAATGGACTGTGGCTGCTGCAGTGGGCAGGAAGGAAGAGAGACAACTACACAGAAGAGCACATGGGGAAAATGAATCCCCATAACAATTGGCTTGGAAAATGAGAGGGCCCGAATTTCATGATTTCTTACAGCCAGCAGGGCTTAAAGACTAGAGTTCTAAAGGTCACTGGTCTTGGCTCTGAGAAAGTTCTAAGGGCGTTGTGCTGCTCTTGGAGAAAAGGCAGGGGTAAACAGCCCATGGACTTACAGCATGGAAACTGTGAGGAAGTTAGTTGCTCATCTTCAAGTGTGTCCCAGAGAGGCAGCATTCGCAGGGAGAACCCTGGGTGGGGGTGGGGGTGGGGGGGATGGCAGGTGCCATTTCCTGCCCTCCATCCCACAGCAAAAATACAGAGCCACCCGTGGGAAACAGCACAGCATGGACACTTGCTACCTAACTGGATTACAAGCCCCACCCCACAGCACTCTGGAAGAACTATCATCCCCAGTCACACTCGCCTCAGTCCTAGCACAGTGAGTGGGCCCTCTACCCCAGAAGACTGGCCCAAACCCCTGCCAACATCACATCTCCCAATCTGGGAGTTCTGTGAGGTCTCCATTCCGGTGGCAGCAGCAACAGGTCTCCTTTCACAAGCATATCAGAGTACATATAGTTAAAACCAGCCACATTTAGGCCAGGAACCAAACATGCCCACAACAGGCTGAGAGAACCTCTGCAGATGACAGGCCTGAAGGATAAAGCGGCCAGGACACACTGGAGTGCCCTGGAGAACAGGGGACACTACACTGCAGGGCACTACACCTCTTCTTCATAAGGTCATTACACTCAAGAACAGGAAACATAGCTGATTTTCCTAACAGAAAGAGGCACAGAGACAGATGAAATGAAAAGACAGAGGAATTTCTCCTAAATGAAAGAACAGGACAAGACCACAGCCAGATATCTAAGCAAAACAAATGCAAGTAATATACCTGATGGAGAATTTAAAGCAATAATCATAAGGATATTCACTTGAGAATAGAGTGGAGAACATCAGTGAGACCATTAACACGAAGATAAGGAATAACACAGAGATAAACGTTCCAATAAAGAAAATGAGAAACACACTTGTAATAAGCAATAGGCTGGAAGAAGCAGAAGAATGAATTAATAACCTAGAAAACAGAATAATGGAAAGTACTCAAGCTGAACAAAAAAGAGAAAAAAGAATTAGGCAATGTAAGAATAGACTTAGAACTCAGTGACTTCATCAAACATAGTAATATTCATATTACAGAAGTCCCAGAAGAAAAAAGAGGAAAGGGGGCAGAGAATTTATTTGAAAAAATAATAGCTGAAACTTTCCTCATTTGGGGAAGGAAACAAATATCCAGATCCAGAAGGCACAGAGAACTGTCAACAAAATCAACAAAAGCAAATCTATACACCAAGACATACAGTAAATTTAAAAAAAGGAAAATACACTGATAAAGAAAAAATATTAAAAGCAGCAAGAAAAAAAAAGACAGTTACATGCAAAGGAAACCCCATAAGGATATCAGCAGATTTTTAGCAGAAAATTTTCAAGTCAGAAAGGAGTAGCTTGATATACTCAAAGTGCTGAAAGGGGAAAAACAACAACAAAGAATACTCTATCCAGCAATGCTATCATTCAGAATAGAAGAAGTGATAAACAGTTTCCCCCACAAACACTAAAGGAATTCATGATTGTTTAGTAACAAGTCCTGTAAGAAATATTAAAGGGAATTCTTTCAGTAGAAAGGAAAGACCAAAAATGATAGTGTGGGGGTAAGAAACAGAAAAGCAACAAAAATGAACATTTCTGTGAAAAAGTCAGTCAAGGAACTCAAAACATAAAAGGATATAAAATATGAAACCATATACCTTACACGTGGGGAGAAGAAAAATGAAGAATGGGTTCAAACTTACCCATCAACTTAACATAGACTACTATATGCAGAAGATGTTATATACAAACCTAAAGGAATTTTTTAAAAACCCACAAATATGCAAAAAATAAAGAGAAAGAAATCCAAATATATCACTTAAAAAAAAAAAAACTACCAGCAAATCATGAGAGAAAGACAAGAAAGGATCATAGAAAATCTCCAGAAATAATATCAAAACAAGTAATAAAATGGCAATAAATACATATCTATCAATAATTACTTTGAATGTGAACGGACTAACCAATCCAACCAAGACACAGGGTNGTGAAAAAAAAAAAAAAAAAAAAAAAAAAAAAACAAGACACATCTATATGCTGCCTACAAGAAACTCATTTCAGACCTAAAGACACCTGCAGATTGAAGTGAGGGGATACAGAACATTTAGCATGCAGATGGCTGTCAAAAGAAAGCAGGAGTAGAAATACGTCTATGGAACAAAACAGACTTTAAAACAAAGACTGTAACAAAATATACAAGACACTATATAATACTAAAAGGGACAATCCCAACAAGAAAATATAACAATTATAAATATATTTATGCACCCAAGTGGGAGCACCCAAATACATAAAATAGTTAATAAGAAACAGAAAGGAACTAATCAATAGTAATACAATAACAGTAGGGGACTTTACACTCCACTTGCATCAATGGACAAATCATCTGAACAGAAAATCAACAAGGAAACAATAGCTTTTAATGACACAATGGACCAGATGGATTTAAGAGAGATATTCAGAACATTGCATCTTAAAACAGCAGAACCGGGTGCCCAGGTGGCTCAGTCGGTTAAGCGTCTGCCTTCCTCTCAGGTCATGATCTCCTGGTCCTGGGATCAAGCCCACATAGGGCTCCCTGCTCAACGGGGAGTTTGCTACTCCCTCTCCCTCTGCCCCTCCCCTCCACTCGGGTTCTCTCTCACTATCTAAAATAAATAAATAAAATCTTTAAAACAAACCAAAAAAGCAGAATACACATTATTTTCAAGTGCACGTGGATTATTCGCCAGATCACATATTAGGCCACGAAACAAGGCTCAACAAATTAAAAAGATCAGAGTCATATCATGCATCTTTTCTGACAATGCTATGAAACGAGAAATCAATCACAAGAAAAAATGTGGAAAGACCAGAAATACATGGAGGTTAAATAACATGCTACTAAACAATGAATAGGTCAACCAGGAAATCAAGGAAGAAATAAAACAGTACATAGAAACAAATGAAAATGAACACAATGGTTTCAAACCTTCTGGACATAGCAAAAGCAGTTCTAAAACAGAAGTTTATAGCAATACAGGCCTACCTCAAAGAGCAAGAAAGATCTCAAATAGAAAACCTAACTTTACACCTAATAGAGCAAGAAAAATAACAACAAAACCTAAAATCAACAGAAGGAAATAATAAGGATTAGGGCAAAAATAAATGATACCGAAACTAAATATACAACAGAACATATCAATAAAACCAAAAGCCTGTCCTTTGAAAAAAAAATCAATAAAACTGATAAACTTCTAGCCAGAGAGGAGACAAAACAACTAACACCACAGAAATATAACTGTAAGAGAATACTATGAAAAACTATATGACAACAAATTAAACAACCTAGAAGAAATGGAGAAATTCCTAGAAACATATAACCTAACAAAACTAAAACAGGAAGAATGAGAAATTTTAAAAAGACCAACTACCGGCAATGAGATTGAACCAGCATCAAAAGACTCCTAACAAACAAAAATCCAAGACCAGATAGCTTTACAAGTGAATTCTACCAAACATTTAAAGAAGAGTTAATAACCATACTTCTAAAACTATTCCACAAAATAAACAAGGAAGGAAAACTTCCAAATTCATTCTATGAATCCAGCATTACCCTGATACCAAAACCAGACAGACACCACAAAAAAAGAGAACTATAAGCCAGTATCTCTGATGAACACAGATGCAAAATTTCCCAACAAAATACTAGCAATCCGAAACCAACAATACATTAAAAAAATCTCTCACCATGATCAAGTGGGTTTTACTCCTAGGTTGCAAGCATGGTTCATTATTCACAAATCAAACAACATGACACATCACGTTAATAAGAGAAAGGATAAGAATGATATGATCGTTTCACAAGATGCAGAAAAAGCATACGACAAAGTACATGATCCATTCATAACAAAAACTCTCAACAAAGCAGGTTTAGAAGGAAGACACCTCAACATAATAAGGGCCATATATGAAAAACCCACAACTAACATTATCCTTACTGGGGAAAAATTAAGAGCCTTTCCCCTAAGATAACAAGACAAGGATGCCCACTCTCACCACTTTTATTTAACATAAAGTCCTTGTCTCAGCAATCAGACAACAAAAAGAAATAAAAAGAATAAAAGGCATCTAAATCAATAAGGAAGAAGTAAAACTTTCACTATTTGCAGATGACACAATTCTATACAGAGAAAATCTGAAAGACTTCACCAAAAAACTGCTAGAGCTGATAAGCAAATTCAGTAAAGTCTCAGGATACGAAACAGAAACCTGTTGCATTTCTATAAACCAATAACGAAGCAGCAGAAAGAGAAATTAAGAAAATAATCTCATTTATAAGTGCACCAAAAATAGTAAGATACCTAGGAATAAACCTAACCAAGGAAAGACCTGTACTCTGAAAACTATAAAACACTAATGAAAGAAACTGAAGACAACACAAAGAAATAGGAAAACATTCCATGCTTATCCACTGGAAGAACAAATACTGTTAAAATGTCTATACTACACAAAGCAATCTACACATTTAATGCAATCCCTATCAAAATACCAATAGCATTTTTCACAGGAAAAAAAATCCTAAAATTTGTATGGAACCACAAAGACCCCAAATAGCCAAAGCAATCTTGAAAAAGAAAAGCAAAGCTGGAGACTTCACAATTCTGGACTTCAAGTTATATTACAAAGCTGTAGTAATCAAAACAGTAGGTACTGGCACAAAAACACACACATAAGATCAAAAGAACAGAACAGAAAATCCATAAATAAACCCACAATTACATGGTCAATTAATCTTCAACAAAGCAAGACTGAATATCCAATGGGAAAAAAAAACAGTCTCTTTAACAAATAAGGTGGGAAACTGGACAGCAACATGCAAAAGAATGAAACTGGGCCACTTTCTTACACCATACACAAAAATGAATTCAAAATGGATTAAAGGCTTAAATGTGAGACCTGAAAACATAAAAACTCCTAGAAGAGAACACAGGTAGTAATTTTTCTGACAGTGGCCATAGGAATTTCCTTCTAAATAGGTCCCCTCAGGCAAGAGACACAAAAACAAAAGTAAACTATTGGGACTTCATCAAAATAAAAAACTTCTGCATGCCAAAGAGAAACAATCAACAAAACTAAAAGGCAACCTAAAAAATGGGAGAAGATATTTGCAAATGACATAACCAATAAAGGGTTAGTATCTAAAATATATAAAGAACTTACAAAACTAAACACCCAAAAAATAAACCAATTAAAAGGAGTCAGAAGACATGAACAGATATTTCTCCAAAGAAGACATAGAGATGCCAATAGACACATGAAAACATGCTCAACATCACTCATCATCAGGTAAATGCAAATCAAAACTACAACTGTCTGAATGGCTAAAGTAAAAAAACACAAGGAACAAGAGGTATTGGTGAGAATGTGGAGAAAAAAGAACCCTCATGCACTGTTGGTAGGAACACAAACTGGTGCACCCACTGTGGAGAACAGTATGGACGTTCCTCAGAAAGTTAAAAATAGAACTACCCTATGATCCAGTGATCACATTACTGGGTATTTACTGAAAAAATACAAAGAACACTAATTCAAAGGGATACATACACCTCTATGTTTATAGCAGCATTATTTACAATAGTCAAGACAGGAAGGAGCCCAAATGTCCATGGATTGAGAAGTGGATAAAAAAGATGTGTTATATATACACAATGGAATATAATACAGCCATAAAGAAGAGTGAAATCTTGCCCTTTGCAACAACATGGATGGAGTCCGAAGAGTATAACGAACACTAAGTGAAGTAAGTCAGTCAGATCAAGACAGATACCGTATGAAACAAAACAAAGGAAAAAAAGAGAGAGAGACAAATCTAGAAACGGACTCTTAACTACAGACAACAAACTAATGGTTATCAGAGGAAAGGTAGGCAAGGGGATAGGTGAAATAGGTGATGGAGATTAAGGAGTGTACTGTCAGAGATGAGCACCAGATGATTAAAATAAAAACTTAAAAAAAAAAAAAGTGCCAGCAGCCTTTCAAATAACCAGCAAATAAAAAGGAACTCCAAGAAAATAAAGTTGTCTCATACTAAATCACACTGTACCACATATATAAGAAAGAAAATGTGCAAATAGAAAACTGACAGCCTGTTTGTCAAAATTACTAGAACTTCTATTTCCATATGCTCTACATGAAAACTGCATTGTGATCCTTTAAAATTAAAGCTTTTCTAAAATTCAACCACCACCATTTAACTTCTCCCCAGCTAAAAATTACATTCATTTAAATATTTTCCTAATGGATATACTGTCTCATACAAATAAGAATTGTCTGACAACAACTTCATTATGGAAAACAGTATATATCACCAGTTAGTGACTCCAGATGGGGAACAATAAAAATATTCCAAATACATCCTCTGGCTAAAACAAATAAACATCCACCATTGAAGAAATTTTTACAAAAAAAAAATATTTACAGGAAAAGGACTTCTTTCATATAAAAATTATTTCAAGTTGGGGCACCTGGGTGGCTGAGTCGGTTAAGCGTCCGACTCTTGATTTCAGCTCAGGTCATCATCTCAGGGTTATGGGACCAAGCTCTGAGTCAGACTCTGTACTCAGTGGGGAGTCAGCTTGGGGTTCTCTCCCTCTGCCTCCACCCCGCTTGTGCTATCACACTCGCTCTCTCTAAAAAAATAAATAAATCTTTAAAAGAATTATTTCAAGTGTGGAGACTACCACTGCCTTACTACAGTCCTAAGAAAAACTTATAAAATTTTTAAAAAGCACAAATGGTAATTATTTGTAATCTGGTGAAGAGAACATCACTAAAAGCCAAACTTTTTTTCCAGCTCCCCTCAAAATATGTGAGTATATTAATCCAGTAAATAAAACTTTAAATAAACCAAAGTTCAAAATTAAAATCTGAACCATAATTTATAGCTTAAGTTTAATGCCTTATCTAATCCACTCTCTTTCCATATAATCACTGTCTCCACCTTTTATTAAAACTCTGTACATTAATTTGCAAAACAAACTCTATAATACTAATTCTAATTTTGAAACAAGAACAACATCATAAACATTTCTCACTGCAGCATACACATTTCTGTTTTCTGGGCTAGAGATCAATCTGTAGTCTTCAGAAGAAATTCTGAAATAGTTTTCTATATGCTTAGTTTCATGGGGAAAAAACACCCACAAACTTAAAAAGCCAAGACCATCTTGTTTTGGAGCCCTCCATTCCATACCTTCCCTGGTATTTAAAATCTACTAAGTGTAAATCAATGTTAGACAATGTTAGTATCCAAAAAAGTTTAAATTATGGTGCCTACTCTTAAGGAACTTTAAATTCAGAAAGACAGAAAAAATAACACAGGGACCATAATAGGTAGATTCTAAATTTCTTGGAGAAAGAATATATGCCTATTAAGTTTGATGAAGCGGTGTAAAAACAAATTCTACGGGACGCTGATTAGGAAGAAATGGGTTCTTAATTAATTCCTATGACTACATGAACTTTAAAGAGTGATGTCCAAACCAGATGAAAGATATGAAACCGTAGTGGCTTATTACTTTGTGGATTAGTTTAGAAAGTTCATTTACAACTGGAAAATCTGAACAAATACTGGCTAGTGAATAATAAAGTATATAATTTTGTGTTAATTTAAATCCAGGGAGAGTTATGCGTAAGTTCTCTTCAAATCTACTGTTCCACCAGCAAGTACCATTTTAAAGGTTTATTTTTATTTATTTTATAGATTTACACTTGCTAAGTGTAATTTTTCCAGGCAGGAATCATTAAACAGATTCTAAAACTGAAAGGCAAAAGTCTAGTAAGAAATTTATATACAGTCTAAAAGTATCTCCCCACAAGATACTAATTAATTACAAAGAAGGAAATAGTAATATTACAGTGGAGAAACCTGGCAAACCCCTCCTTAAGCAAGGGATCATAGTTAACCCCACTAATAATGAGATATATCAGCAGGAGCCTCCCGCTAATATAATAAACAAACAAGGGCACAACTTCAGTTCTGTGGTATTCTTGCCATAAAAAGAAAAATTTGAATTTAATCACAGGATACTCACATAAACCCAAACTGAGGGGCATGCTACAAAATTACAGGCTAGTATTCTCCTAAAGTGTTAAGGTCATGAAAGCCTTAGAAATGCTTAGGAACTGTACTATGTTAGAGAAGAGATATGACAATTAAATGCAATTTGTGATCCTAGCTTGGATCCTGAATCAAAAAACGGACATCAATGGGACAACTGATAAAATATGAATAAGGTCTGCATATTAGTTAATAGTATGGTTATCAGTTAGTATTCTGTTTTTGATGATTATGATGTGGTTATGAAAGATACTGGTATTGGGGAAACCAGATGTACAGAGGAGAAACTTCTGTATTATTTTTGCAACTTAAACACTAAAATTATTTCTGGAGGGAAGAATAAGAATCCAAACTGCCAAACAGTATACTAAAATACAACACATTAAAACATCCAAGAACATGAAGGGAAAGCCAGGTAACATATTTTATCAAATGATCTCCCCACTTTTTCCCCAGGTTCAAAACATCTGTTTATTCTTACTAATTCACTTACCAAAAACTGGGCATTGGTGCCACGTAGGTTCTTCCTCCTCTCCCCTACGCAATTTGGTCACCATCTCTTGAAGATTGAGATTATGATAACTATGTTTCCTAAATATAATCAAATTATAATACCTAAACAAAACTATTTCCATATCCCATAGAGTTCCAAGAGACTATTACGTGGAACAAATGGAATTTCAATGAATCCTTGAAGGGAAAAAAAGAAACCATCTGATAAATCCAAAGATACATGCCTCAAAACGCCAAAAATGTTGAAACCCAGATACATGCCTCAAAATGCCAAAAATGTTGAAAAAATGTTGAAACCCATTAAAAATATTACTAACCAAAGAATGCTAAAACCTAGAGGCTTCAACAATAGGAGTATGTTCTTTTATTCTTTACGCTTATATTTTGCATTTTGTATTTGTCCCTTAGGGCTGCCATAACAAAGTAAAATAAACTGG
This sequence comes from Ailuropoda melanoleuca, assembly GCF_002007445.2. Classification (NCBI taxonomy): domain Eukaryota; kingdom Metazoa; phylum Chordata; class Mammalia; order Carnivora; family Ursidae; genus Ailuropoda; species Ailuropoda melanoleuca. The sequence continues at coordinate 11,838,180 of NC_048223.1, read as the reverse complement.
GTGGCTTTAAACAACACAAATTTATTATTTCACACATCTGGAGGCTAGAAGTCCAAAATCAAGATATTGGCAGGGCTATGTTCCTTTTGGAAGCCTTCCTTGCCTCTTCCAGCTTCTGACAGCCTCAGGCATTTCTTGGCTTGCTGCAAGCAAAACTCCAATCTCTTTCTCCATCTTCAAATGACTGTCTTCCCCCATGTCTACGTGTTTCTATGTCTTCACAGAGTTCTCCTGAGTCTCCATTTCTCCTTCATAAGGATACCAGTCTACTGGATTAGGGCCCACCCTGAGTACGATTTCATGTTACCTTAATTACATCTGTAAAGACCCTATTTCCAAAATGGACACATTCACAGGACTTCAATGTACGTTTCTGGGATATACAAATTAGCTCACAACTCTCCTCTATTCAGTAAGAGTTATGTTGAGAAATTACTAAAAACCACTTTAAAATATTTGCTGAGAAACTCCTCTACTCTATGCAACATCCTAAAGTGCTGAACAGGGTATTCAATAAATTGGATGAAATCCCAGTCTTTAAGAAGATGGTATGTCTAGTTCATAGAATCAGACAATAAAGAAAAGGATAAACACGACAATTTCAGGGAGTTAAGATGGCGGAGGAGAAGGGGACCCCTTTTACAGCCGGTCCCCTGAGTCGAGTTGGATAGGTACCAGGCTACCTGAACATCCACGGAATCAGCATGAGACGCAAGAGGATACATCTGGATCTCTACAAATGTACACCTCCAGTGCTGAGAATTGAGGTACGAAGCGGTGAGCCGTGAAACCGCGCACAGATATCGGAAGATAAACAGAAGGGGGAGGGAGCTGCCGCGTTAGGGCGCCGGGAAGCGGTACCCACCTGCAAGGGGGAGCGGGTGGACTCGCGGACCGGCACCTGCGAGAGAGCAGACTAAGACAGTGAGCCGGGGAACACGCGAGACCAAACTGAAATGGAGCTCCGGTGTGCTCACTGGAACCAGTCTGAGACCAGGAGCTCCGGAGAGCGCGGGGGCGGCTGGCGGCTGGTGGTGTTAGAAACNCAAAGGACAGAGACGTGCCGGCCCTGGAAGTGAGGGCTGGGACGCCGGGTGTGGGGCGCACAGCCCGGGATGCTGCAGGGTTGAGCAGCACCAACAGAAACAGAGTTAAAGTGGCCAGAACATCAGTGGAGAACGGTCCGCGATCCCTCTGTTCTGAGACAGAGGCTGAGATTCGGCAACTGCGGCTCTGACTCTCAGAAGAGGTACAGCAAACACCGGGGAAAGCCGCCAGAGAACAAAAGCCTGGAAATACCGGCTCACAGTGTGCCTATCCCCTTCCCCCCTCGCAGGACAAAGAGACTCTACCCAAACAGAATTGCCTGAGTATCGGCGCGGCAGTCCCCTCCTCCAGAAGGCAGACTGAAAAATCAAGAAGCCCACATCCCTAAGATCCCTATAAAACAGGGTGCACAGCCTGGGTCCCAGTCAATAATTTGAGTTCTGGACAACCCCGCAACCTCTCCTCAACAGAATGACGAGAAGGAGAAATCCCCCCCAGCAAAGAAAAGACAATGAGTCTGTGGCCTCTGCCACAGAACTAATGGATATGGATGTAACCAAATTATCAGAAATGGAATTCAGAGTAACAATGGTCAAGATGATGTGTAGACTTGAATGGGGGCGGGGGGGAGTTAAGATGGCAGAGGAGTAGGGTACCCCTTTTTCAGCCGATCCCCTGATTCGAGATGGATAGGTACCAGACCAGCCTGAACATCCATGGAATCAGCCTGAGACGCAGGAAGATACATCTGGATCTCTACAAATGAACATCTCCAGCGCTGAGTATCGAGGTACGAAGCGGGGAGCCGTGAAACCGCGCACAGATATCGGAAGCTAAACAGAAGGGGGAGGGAGCCGCCGTGTCAGGGCGCCGGGAAGCGGTAGCCACCTGNGGAGGTTAAGATGGCGGAGGAGTAGGGGACCCCTTTTTCAGCCGGTCCCCTGAGTTGAGCTGGATAGGTACCAGACCAGCAGGAATATCCACGGAATCAGCCTGAGACGCAGGAAGATACATCTGGATCTCTACAAATGAACATCTCCAGCACTGAGTATTGAGGTACGAAGCGGAGAGCCGTAAAACCCGCACAGATATTGGAAGATAAACGGAAGGGAGAGGGAGCTGCCACGTTCAGGCGCCGGGAAGCGGTAGCCACCTGCATGGGGGAGCTGGCGGACTCACAGACGGCACCCACGAGACAGCAGACTGAGACCGTGACCCAGACGCGTGCACGACCAGACTTCTCACGAACTCCAGAGTGCTGACTGGAAACAGACTGAGACCGGGAGCTCCAGGAGCACGCG